>NW_024741901.1:22392782-22540282 GCF_018991925.1 Homarus americanus | reverse complement strand
GGTCTACTGCAGTTACACTTATTTCAATTAATTAATTATTTACGCTGGTCATCCTCACAGCATGGCATCACAGCTTTAATATTTAACACACAAGAACAGCTAAGAAATACGTTCCTCCAGTTAAAGAAGAATAAGTTTTCCAATTCTATTTTTTTCCTTCCCACAGATCTGATAGGACATTTCACATTCTCAGTCCCCATTCCCAACAAACTTTGACTTCCAGTTAATCATAGATAGCATATCGAGAAACTTAATACACCATAAGATGCAGTAATCCCTTCCAACTACTGTCGACTATCGCACCTTGGTCATCCTTGCTAGGTTAGAGTGTGTGTGTGTATGTGGGTGAGTCGCTATCGTAATTAGGGTCATATTAAGGTAACAAGAATACGAAGGTTGAATGCAAATGTTCGCCCCTTTAAGGCTAATGAGCGATGCTAAAAAATAATTAACTGCACAACAACGTGGTCAAGAGAGTATCAATAGTTCTCCACGTTCTTAGAAAACTAACATTCCTCCCCTAGCGCTCCCCCCCACCCACCTAATAAAAAAAAGAAAGATTTATAAATATACACAATAAAGGAGACTTACAGAAAACAAGCAAAGGGGACGTAGGCGACGACATTTTGTGTATCCAATAAACAAGATTTATTTTGACAGTGGACAAGACTAATGCAGACAATAAAGGAGAATTATGTAAACAACACGGGGGACAAATGTAGACAGTAAGGCAGAGACGATGACCGCGACACATTGTTTGCCTGCTGTGTGTGTGTGTGTGTGTGTGTGTGTGTGTGTGTGTGTGTGTGTGTGTATTCTCATCTAATAGAACAAATTTAAAGTTTTCTTCATAACGCTGGTAGAGGGATGACGGTATACCATCCGGCCAGGCCAGAGACACACTGAAGATTACAGACATGTCAAAGTCCTGTTAAATTTCCTGAAGGAGTCCTGAACGTGAGAACTTTTCCGACCCTGCCGCATCTCCCTCCCTAACGTGATGCTGCTGGAGACGGGAGATGTCGTTCCTGTGTTGTCCTTGTGTCGTCCTTGTGTCGGTCTTCAGACACCCGTCACTGACTCACCTCACAGGAAACTTTCTCACGGATGGTATAAACTTGTCGACACCAGAGACTCTACCTTCGTCCCTTTTAAGATAGTCAAGAGTTTAGCTCCGTTCCTTGTATTCAAGATATAAACTTTATCCCTTTTAAAATGTACAATATATTAGCCTTTACTTTCTTTAGATGTTCACATTTATCTTCGCTAGTCTTAAGATTTTCAAGTTCTACCTTCGTTACCTTTAAAATAGTGAAGATTTTATGTTACCATCGAGATAATGACCTTAGCTTCTCTGATTTATTCACAACAATTATACATACAATATATATACTGTATACATTTCGCAGCAAGAATCATTCACACACGTTTTGAAACACCTCAACACAGACGACTCACCCGTGACAATACACAACTAACGAGTGTTTATTTTTGGATCAACATAAACATTTCAGTATATAGCTGTATCGTCAGGCAGCATGAACAGTGAGTCAGGTATAGAGGCGTGCTGCTGAGGGGCGAGCAACATAGGGATATGATTCTGCGAAGCTTTGTTTTAGAAGGGTGAGAAATGTAGCTGATGATTCCACTTACATATCAGCAAAATGAGTGAAGAGAGAGTTTTACTGTGTGTGTGTGTGTGTGTGTGTGTGTGTGTGTGTGTGTGTGTGCTAATGAGTAAAAAATTTATACATATATCAGTTCCTTAGAATTTATTGTATAAAGTATCACGAAACTAACAGATACAACCATTTAGAAGAGCAAGCCACACGAATTAGCCACACAAAATTAACCTAACTTAACCTAACTTAACCAAACCTAATCTAAACTAACCTAACTTAACCTAAAGCAAAGAAAACTAACTCAGGATTGGTAGGGTAAACGTGTGTGGAGGGAGGGGGGGAGGGGGAGATTAGTGTAGTCGGCCTTCCTTAATAGTATAGTTATCCCTCTCCTTAAATAACCTTTTCTCTATAATGTGTATACTAGGGTGGGTAACTCTCCTAGATTACTCTCGTCTCGTCACTTTATTGCTTCAAGCTTGACCAATTTATATACTAAGCAAGGCATATAAACAACAAAGAAAGATTTATATACTGTACGCGATGAGCAAGATAAGTGTGGACAATATGTAAGACTCATATATATATATTAAGTAAAATTTATGTGTAGAATAAATAAGTAAGGGAGAGCAATTTAAACAATACATCAATGTTGTATGATAAGTAACACTAAAGATCGAGAGATGATAAGCAAGACGCACCTAGAAAATAAGGAAGACAGAGATAATAAGCCAAATTTTCTAAATCTCGTATTTTTTGGTATATTTTACGTTGTGTTGCTCCTCACTTGGTTCGGTATGTTGATACAATTTTCATCTTCTCGTTGCCGGCAAACTTCTCTGAACTCCGTCTTCACTTGTTTTCGTGGCCGCATTTGTGTATGCATGACGGCTAGGAAGGTTTGTATTGGGATTTATGAATATTTGTGTCTATCTTCGGACAGATTAACGCATGATAAGAGTGAAAGCGTTATCATGTTTTCTGAGTGACGAATTGTACCCATTTCTGTCATTCATCTCTCACTGGTACAACTAAGGTAGGAAAATATATAAATAAAATACATTAATACCTAAAGTACCGTAGTGGAAAAAAATATATGATGATTTTTCTGGTTATCCTTGGTCAATTTACTGTCTGTCTATGTAATATTGTGTAATTTGTATACCTACATTATCTATCATAGTGTGGCGATTTTAATTAAGAAAATGTCTTTTTTCTGTCTGTCTGTCTGTCTGTCTGTCTGTCTATGCCAGCAAAATTCTAATCATCTGCCATCAATTTCCTAAGGAGGACACGGAGGACAATATTTTCCCCGGATTTTTCTGTATTCCTGAAGTATGAAACTAAAATGTTGAAATACTCTAAGACAAGACGAAAAAAATAAAGGGTGACAGCAAAAATCCCTCTCCACTGCCTTCACATTTTTCCTGAGATGTGAGATATGAAAGGTATCGTCTCTCTCTCTCTCTCTCTCGCTTGTTTTCACATATTTCCTGGAGACGTGACACAGAAACAAGACAAAAAATAAGGTGTGGAATTACCTGTCTGAGAAGTAACCGCCCAGTGGAGCACCGAAGAAGATGCCAAACATGAAGATGCTCTGTATGACGGAGCGAAGTGACTCTCGCCCACACACTAGGTCCCACTGTAACACACACACACAGTCGGTTACAGGAATCCTAGCGAGTCCTGAAGGATGAATGAATGAATAATGTCGTAGGAAGGGGGAATCCTAGCAACTATACATCACTGAGTTGAATGAGAACAGTAGAGCTTCATTTAATTCCAGTAATTTCATATTTTCATACTCTTAATAATTAGTTATTTCTCAAAGATTACAAATTCTCAAGTTAAATAATACACAAAGGTTAAATAATTCTCAAAAGTTAAATAATCCAGAAAGGTTAAATAATTTTTAAGTTAATCATTCTCGAAAGTTAAATAATACACAAAGGTTAAATAACTTTAAAAGGTTAAATAATTATCAATGGTTAAATAATTCTGATGGTTAAATAATCCCACAAAACTCTAAATCCGGGGAGAAAATTTGTGAAATATTCCGTCCTGTTCAGAGTAAAGGAAAAGAAAATCCTCAAAAATGTGTTAATATATTTCAAAGGCGTGTAATATGAATTCGTATTCCATTCTGTGTATTATATAAAAGCAAGTTTATCCCGGCTGGTGATCCCCGTCAAATATGTATATCGCACACAACAGGAAGCACCACGTGTCCATCAGATCAATACAACTTGAAATGTTACACGTCCAGTTCAGCTACAGATAAGAGGTTCTGAACACTTTTATTGTGTGTGTGTGTAAAATAATAATAATAATAATAATAAAAATTAACGGTTTATTGAAAAAAAAATCTGCAGCCCGAAGGCTGAAAATATACATTGGACATAAATGACTTATTACATACATTGGTGGTTTGACAAAAGCCTTCATTAGAGAAAGGTGAAGGAACATACAGTGAGCATACAGATTAATGTAGGTGTTGAACAGCAAACTCGTAGTGTAGTAACTCCCTCCCAGATGGTGTTAGGAGGAACTCACGTGGTGTAGTAGTTCCCTCAGATGGTGTTATGAGGGACCTGACGTGGTGTAGTAATTCCCTCACAGATGGTGTTATGAGGGACCTCACGTGGTGTAGTAATTACCTCACAGATGGTGTTATGAGGGACCTCACGTGGTGTAGTAACTCCCTCCTCACATATGGTGTTGTGTGTGTGTGTGTGTGTGTGTGTGTGTGTGTAGTATGCAAAGAGCCAAGAATTTGTTTGTCTGTGATGTCTATCAAACACCTGCGTTCGCATACATATATTATTAAATATATCTGCACACGCACATGATATACAAACACACACACACACGTATCGACGTCTACACACCTCCACACAGCGTCCCTCCCCCTTCAACCCGAGAAATTAAAATATATATTAAATAGCTTTGCTGAGACCAGTTATTGTACGGCCTTATAGCGCCAGAGCAGAAGGAATGGGTGACTATTCTCCTGACGTCAACTCACAGGAGGGTGAGGGTGTAGCTAGCTGCTGCTGCTGAGTGCTGACTGACTGTGCTGGCTATGACTCTAAGCTTTGGTAGAGTTCCTGTGCAGTTTTATGCCATTTTGATTGTCATGTTTATGTCAGGGATAATATGAAGCAATTACGTGCACTCTCAGATCTTTAGTAAGGGGGGATATTAAATTGCGAACAAGTGAGATTTTTGGCGTCAAGACTCACCTCAGAGATGAGAGTTGAGTGGAAGGTGTGGGTGTCGTATTCCCAGCTGGGGCAAGGTTGGGTTGGGAGAGCCTCCACTTCAGCGCTTTCGTCAGGAAAGTAGTGGAAACGGTCCTCCCAGGCCACGCCCACCAGGTGACTGTAGTTCCTCACGTACATCTCGCACTGGGAGTGATGTGGCACTCCTCCTACCGTTGTTCTGGGGGTGATAATATTAGTGATGATGATGATGATGATGATGATGATGATGATGATGATGATGATGATGAGAGTGATGATAAATGAGGCTGACTGATGAATATTTCTTATGATTATTATTAAAATTATTATTATCTCTATGATCAAAAAGGTTATTACTGTTACCATGATCATAGTTTTTGTAATAAGTTCGTCAAACTGTGAGACAACTGTGAGTGGGAGGTCCAATGAGATTATTTGGTACGCACACACACACACACACACACACACAGGAAAAGAAAGGTCATTCAACATACACAGGAAAGCGACGAGACTTTTATCAGAAGGTCAGGTGGAACTGGTCAGTGGTCATGGCGAGGAATGCTATCAGGTTCTGTTCGGTGATTATTTTCGGGAAAGAGACAGGACAAAGGTTGATTGGATGTGTCCTTTCGGAATATGGCACCCAGTCATGTGCCATCAAAGACATGATACCCGGACAAGTACCATCAATGAAATGACACTTTGAGAAATACTGAAACATGAACCCTGAGCTGAAGCGAGATGCCTGAATTTATCTCGAAAGGATGAGAGAGTAGGAAGAAGGAAAACATGTAAACAGGACATCTTGTGAACTGCTGTGACTTGTATAAATATTAATAGAACAGGACATTGGACACAAGGCTAGAGAGTGTCACTAAGAAAGAGAGGAATTTTACTTCATCAACATATAAAGGAGAAGATTACTACCCAGACAGGTGTGGTGAAGAGAGAGAGTTACCTGGGTAGGGAGAAGCTCCACACCTGTTCCTTGGTCCAGTTGGTCAGCTCGGGCACGCTGCACCAGTGGTCTATCGTGGGGCTGAGGAAGGCCGTCGCCACAGCCTGCATAGCCCCAAACACTCCCCCTGGTGACGACACACACACACAGGTTACAGGTCAGTAGGTAGCGAGGATAATGTGTGTTTGTAGCGTGTTTGAGCAGGTCACTGGGTTAGGTTAGGTTATGTTAGGTTTGGATATTTGTGTTTGGTGTGTGAATATGAGGTGGTGTTTGAGTTTGTGTGTGTGTGTGTGGGGTGAGGGTGTTTGTGTGTAAATTAATAATGTTGCAGCCGGTGGTTGAAAATATACAAACTTACGTGTGATTTAGACATAATAATATACTTTCAATACATTTACAGGGCTGTACTGTACATAAATCAGGAGTTGTTTATTATTTTAACAATAGATGGGATGGTGCTGTTCTTATATGTATCAGTAAGGGCTCTTATGGGATGAATTTTGTTGTAGTGAGGAAGTGGGAGTGTTTGTGTGTGCGTAGGAAGTGGGAGTGTTTGTGTGTTGTGGCTGGGGAGATGGGGTGTCTGTGTGTGGATGGAGGAGTGGGAGTGTGTGTGTGTGAGAATGGAGGAGTGGGAGTGAGTGTGTGTGTGTGTGTGTGTGTGTGTGTGTATGGGTGGGACTGTTTGTGTGTGTGTGGAGGGGAATGGAAGTGTTTGTTTTTGTATATATGCGTGTGTGTGTGTGTGTGTGTGTGTGTGTGTGTGTGTGTGTGTGTGTGTGTGTGTGTGTGTGTGCGTGCGTGTGTTTTAATAAAGTCTATATATGCAATATTATCTCGCGTTGAACATGTTTGAACAAAATTAAAATTGCTATAACACACACACACACAAAACCTTCGTGAAAAGTGAAAAAAAAACTTCTATTTTCCTCCGACTATTTTATTTACCGATCAAAAGTTTGTAAGGAGGTACACCCCTTAATGTTGTCCGCCCGACCGTGTAAAATTTAGTTTCCAGTAGATAAACTTTATAAGACTTCCACGATTTAACTTGGGTGTTATGGCAGAGTCTTACCAAATCTTATAAAGTAGAGTCTTATAATTTTACAGTTATAAATATTTCAGGTGGTTAGATTAATGCGTCCTAGTAATTTATTAGTCATATGAATGATTACTGATATATGTAGAGACATTTCAAGTATAATATAACAATATATCCCAAAGAGACTTAAGTACTTTTCTTATGTAATTTTCGTTCTTATAAGTGATTGGATCCGTCACGCCTCAAGTCACACACACACTGTACCTGGCATATGAATTTCCTCTACTACCTGTGTTTTAGATCAGGTGAGTTAATGACGTATTGAGGGCTGAATCGACTTTGAGTACACAAAAGGCAGATGTGTATTGCTTGAGGGACTTGGGTTTAGTTTGAGTCTTTATTAATTGTACCTGTTACTGAAATAAGCTTAATTCAAGACTAAACTGTACCTTCACAGACCAATTAGCTGAATTTCTTTATTAGACACAATCACGTGAAGTGTAGTTGTTGAAGAATGCGAGTCTTAGTTAAGGTATATTCTAGGGACTTTAACAGTTATTGATTATGTACTGAATGGTTTTGTGATTAGGCTGTGTAGTGTTATGTTTAAGTGATATTAAAGAGTGGATAATATAATCAGTTAGTCAAGCAAAACAAGTATCTGACTGATCACCACTACTACACGATCTTGATTAAGTGTTGATTAGTTTGGGTAATAAATGAGTTTTCTATTTTTTACGTCGTCATTGCATAAAGGAGATACAACACAACCTCGGTGGGTAATAGTTTTAACTTTATACAGTAATTCGTATTAATTTTCCACGCTTTAACATTAAGATATATTTTCATATCATATTCCTGGACCGATAAGTGAAGCACAAGCATTTCATACATTCCTCTGCAGTTTAACAAGAATGTTGAAGTAGGTACAGTACAGTATTCATCTGTTTGTAAATGTGATTCTTCACCAGGTGGTCATTTCCGGCTTGAAGTTCAATCCCTCCAGACAGAGTAAATCCTTTACGTTCAGGAGATAGTCCCAACCATGGGCACTATTGTGAGCTTCTTCCTGAATCCCTCGGGTTTTGTTGAGGGTTGTGATGATAAAGGAATTGGAGGAATGTTAAATGAGGGAGGAAATGACACAAGACAAGGGGCGGAGAACGAAGACAAATCCCGAACAGAGAGAAATAAAAAAATAAGAAGACAAACTGCACCGTGTTTTACAGTGTACTGAAGACGACGAAGACAAGAGAATGACCAAAATTATCCTTTATTTTGTAAACTCATCCACTTGTTATAAAATGTTGTGCTCAAACTGAACAAAAAGGTAAAATACCGTAATAACAAACTGGGCCATAGGTTAAATTACGTGTGCCTTGGTTAGGTTGTCTTAAACTACGTTAAGGTGGGAGAGGTAATCACTATATAAAAGCCTTTGTCTAAGTCAACTCCTGGGGTAGAGTCTAGCTTGAGTTTTTTCTCGGGTATAAACTGGACTATATATATCTCTATATATATATATATATAGCCTAGTTTATACCCTAGTTTATACCCGAGGAAAAAAGGACTCAAGCTGAACCATAATACCAAAACAGGGAATCAAAAAAGTTTGTCGTGTCATAATTTCTAATCATCGATGAGAAAATGAGGTGTCAGAGCTACGAAATGAAGGGGAAAATTACCTTTGTAATGTCATCATTTCTAACCGGGATAAAAACCTTTACAACGCCATAATATCAAAACAGAACCCCCACAACGCCGTAATATAAAAAAAATACCGACGAAAACTTTGCCTCATTAAAACTCACAACAGACTTGACTGAAAACTTTTCTATATCTGAATTTCAAACTACCGAAAAAAAAAATAATATACAAAAATGGTATGTCGTAACTTTCAAAACTGACACCTTTCCTACTATACAAGACACTAGTGCGGTGTCAGGTGTCCCCCAACCGAGCTGAATGAGTCTCCGTCAGCCAACGCCCTAATGGGTATTTTCTGAGGAACAAGACCTGTGTACGTGTAGCATTTTCCAACCTGGGGAGGGGAGGAAGGGGTAAGGTGGAGGTAAACGGGGAAAAGTAGGAGGGAAGGAGAAGGTGGGGGATGGAGGGGGGAGAGGGGAGGAAGGGGGATAGAGGAGAGGGAAAGGGGGAGAGGGAAGGGGAAAGTGGGAGATAGAGGGGGAGAGGGGGGGGAGGGTGGGGAATAGAGGAGGAGAGAAGAGGGAAAGGGGAAGGCAGGGGAAGGGAAGGGAAGGTGGAAGGAAGGGAAAGGGAAAGGGGAGTGAAGGGGGTAGTGAAGTTTAGCAGGCTGGGTTTGAATGTCCTCTGATCATATTTGTTTTTTTATCGCTTATTCTATCTTTCGTTTCTAAGCTATTTTTTGTTTGATTTTTGTTTCTTTGAGGATTATTTATCTTTCATTTCAATTCACTTATATTTACCTTTTATTCATATCCTCTTAGCTGGCTTTTAATTATGAAGATTTTTTTCTCTTTGTAAAATTTTAATGACTGAACTATTTTATTTTTTATCTTTTTATATTTTGTTTTTTATTTTCACTTCATTTATATATAGAGAGATTTTTTGCTTTAATGTGTTAGTCCTTATGACGAGTTTTAAAATTATTAATTTTTTTTTATAGACAAGTGGTGTCATGTGTCATAATCAGTTAAAGGTTATGAGTGTCATTAATAGGTAAGTGGTGTCATATCATTCACAATTCTCTCATATCATTCACCGGACATGCTAGATATTATCCTTACAACACGGCCCACCTAACACTGAAGCTATATCGAACTTTTGCTTTTACACACAACACAAAACTCAGTGCTCGTAATGATTCCCTCAACGACACAATGCTGCCATGACTCTCACTAATATTTACTTCATATTTCTTCTATAAATTCTTCTTCTGATATAGGATAAAATGTAACAGTATACTACAAAAGGAAGAATTAATGATGTACGTAAAACACACACACACACACACACACACGCAACAACAATATTATACATTACATAACTTTATATTACAGGTAAAATAAATCAATTCAGTTTACTCCTGACGTAAGTTTACATAACAATCAACGCTGTTCTATCTGGCTTTTAACTATCCTCTGAAGCCGCGAGCCAGACTTCCTATTCCTTATTATATCTCTCTTAATTAACTGAAAAGTATCTCTTTCTCTTACTGTGTGTGGCCTTGAAGAAATATAACTTTTATAACTTTAATCACACTAATTGAAGCGAGAGAGAGAGAGAGAGAGAGAGAGAGCAAATAAATAAGAATCCCATCGAAATTTAACGTAAAGAGAAAATTACACACACACACACACACACACACACGCCAGAGCTGAGGACCATCTACAACGCCTTTATTCTCCCCAAACTAACGTATGCGTCACCAGCCTGGTCGTCTTCTCTCAACTCCACCCAACAACGTCGGCTAGAGAAGGTACAGAAAAGAGCCTGCAGAATCATGCTCGGCGCAGAATACTCCGGCTACATCAACGCTCTCTCCACCCTAGAAATGCCATCCCTCAATGACCTCCACCACCAAGCACTGGAAAGGTTTGGCAGTGGACTACTGCACCACCCTCGTCATCGCCACCTCCAGCAGCCCCCCACCCAACTCGCGCAGTCCGCCACTACAACAAAATTCAGTCCATAAGAGCACCGATAGATAAAAGAACAGCACCATCCCATCTATTGTTAAAATAATAAACAACTCCTGATTTATGTACTGTACAGACCTGTAAATGTATTCAATGCATAATATATCATTATGTCTAAATCAAATGTAAGTCTGTATATTTTCAGCCACCGGCTGCAACTCTATTAATAAACCGTTTATTATTATTATTATTTTATTATTCACACACACACACACACTCGCGCACACACACAGACACACACATTGCCTCTTCTCACAATACGAGGAGTCACATTCTAAAGAACTTTCTAAAAAAAGTCACAAAATGAGTTATGGATTAAACAGAACAAAACGAATTTATGTAACTTTTTGTCTCCACGAACCGAGAAAGTTTAGCAATAAGTCTTTTCAGAAAGTTATAAGACGTAGTAGGATTTAAGGCTACAACAGGAGGACTATGCTATAACTTCTTCTTCGTCTCTTCTTCACAAAAACAAGACCGAAAGAAAAGTAATTAGACTCAGAAAACAAAATACTCAGAAATAAAGTTAGGTGGAGAGTCTCATATGAATTATTCGTGTCTGGACCTGAGCTGTGAAGGTCTGGAGTGTGTGTGTGTGTGTGTGTGTGTGTGATATCCCACACCCACCCACCCACACACACACACACGCACACACACAGACACACACGCACACACACACACACACACAGAGACGGGGTTTCAACAGTCAACCAGATTTAGTTTGATCTAAATTCTTCCATGAAACAAAAGCCGTAAAGATACAACTCTACAAAGCTCCTCGTCTGAGTATTATTTGTATGACTTAAAGACGCACTGTCTCAACTTCTCCCTTCATCACTTCCTTTTCTCTTCTCACCTAAAATCTCATTCCTTTCCCATTTTCCTACTGATCACGTTTATGGAGGCAGGGGTCAGGTGAGGAAGGGAAGGAAAGTTATAAGAATTCATTATTCCCGACGCCAATGGGAAAAGGATTGTATTTTCCAACGAGGGTGAAGGCATATGGTGCTAAGGATAGTGTGAAGCATTATCCTCTCGGCCATCACTCGCCTCGGCAGCCACTCGCCCAGGAAATATCAGATAATATTAAATCACTGGTCACGAGTAGCACCCCAAGGAGGAGGAGGAGGAGGAGGTGTGAGCGAGGACATGGCAACTTTATGTTCAAAATCTCCTGAAGAAAAGTTAGAAATTTTGTATTTATTTTATGGTTAGTGTAAAAAAAAATGTTTTATATTAATTATTTGGTTAATTGAACAATACGAATATAAAGTTAAGTCAAAGTATTATTTAGTGAAGGCTCTTGATATTTTGTGATTTCTCTTGTGATTGAGTTAGAGATATGAAACACGGTATTTTGATGTGATTTATAGTAGAATAACATAATAACAAACTTACTGATGTTGCCAGGTGTGGAGGAATTTTGTTCACAATTAGTTTTTATCAGTCTTTTTCTACCGTCAAAGGGCAATAATTGTTACGGTAAATAAGGAAAGCCATATGGTCTTAGATAGTGAACATATGACGAAAGGGGAAAATAGTTAGCAGTAAATTAGGTAAAAAAAAAATATACACGATTATAAGAAATCAATATCAAATAAACCAAGCATTATTTTAGTTTTTTGGCGCAAGGAGAAATAATTAATCCCATACAACTAAAAATTGTAGCGTCAAGACCACCTTATACAAGAACACACACACACACACACACTCACCTTCAAGCAAACAAAAACTTCCTGTTACATGTAATCTAGATCAAGCCTCCTGGATCCCTCCCGCCCACGACCTAGCGCTAACTTTGTTTTCGTGGAAAATTTGATACGTTTCCCAGGCGCTTTGTTGATACTCTTTTGTTTTATTTTGATTCGCGGCTTTGCAATCCATATCTGTCACTAGGTCCCACACCTTTAATGTCTCTATTGAGTTTTATATTTGTTTTTATATCTCTGTAGGAGAGAGATACGCGGACTAGTTTAGCACGAGAACATACCTTGTACAGTACAGCGCGGAGACAGCTGACAATTAACCGGGAAAAAAATATTCTGTTGACTAACTCGCGAAACTCTGAGGAGTATACATCTATCAGCTACCACCAGGGTCAGCGAACGCATGATAACTGGATGTATATCAACAGTATGCAATTATTTACACTAATTAGTATAATATTAAAGATAATGTGTCCAGGTTGGGTTAATAAAGGTTGAGGGAGTTGAAACCAAACGAAATAATGCCCATCCTAATCTGAGAAGCTTTCCTGTTAAGCATATTCTTGTTTTAACCCTTAAATTCGCCGTTGCTTCAAGGCCTGGCCCACTTCTGTCTGGTGACGTGATAGTGTAGGATATTTTACAGCAGGGTGACACTAGTGGCTCCCTCAGCCAAAATATGACGCGGAAAATCGTGGGAAACATTCTGGTGGAATTTCCGTGGAAAAATATCAGAGTTTGGCAGATATAAAGAAGCGATAATTTTACCACAAGATTAACAAGTGACTTACTGTACTCCTTCTTGGAGCTGCATGAACACACCCTGTTTACTCTCTATTTATGCCACTAATATTTATCTTATCTCAGAGATCTTTGATTTTACATTACCTCAAGAATGGCGACCAATCTTCCCTCTCAATACTATTCAAAAACATATCTTATTATCACTACTAGTTAACTTATGGCATGAAATTACTATAATCAGATCTTAAAATTGAGGACCAATGTTCCATTTAAAATCCCATTAAAAATCAGGTTCTATCATCACTTTACAACCCGTATTATACAATCTAATTATTTTGTGTTTACGTTGCTTTTAAAAATTATTGGCCGTGCCCTCCCCTCGCCAGCCACCCCAGTCATAGATTCACTCTGTTGTGTATTCATGTTATGCGGTCGACTAATGGACTATACACAGATGATGACAACAGTTCGCGGGTGAGTGATAATGGTTTCATGAATATTTCAAAACTCGCGTGAGGGAGATACAGAAACGGAAGGTCGCCACACTCTATGAACCAGCGTGTCGAGCTGATCAATATCTGGTGGTTTACAAGAGGGATGCGAATAGTAAACTGATGCAGATTTTAGTACGTAGTGACAGTATGAAATCTATTATAGGACAGTATAAAGTATTAGGAGTTAGGACTATGATCGATTACGACTGGGGTCTATTAGGATTGGGGTTTATTACGACTGGGATCTCTTTGAACTGGGGTCTATTTGATCAGTCTAAGTCTTATCAACTCCACGGTGTTCTGTGTAAAGGACAAGTTTATATTTTGCAAAGTGAGAAGCAACCATTGAGGTCTTTTATCGTGTATGGTAATAATTGGCCGGCTTGTTTACATCCCTGGAGATAACACACACACACACACGACCTCACAGAAGTTCACTCACCTCCAGAACCACTTGAAACAGGTAAGATGAATAACACGAGACGAAGATAATTATAAATTGTATGTATTCTTTGACTTCGTTTATTCCAGCGTCCTACACCTCTCTCTCTCTCTCTCTCTCTCTCTCTCTCTCTCTCTCTCTTTCTCTCTCTCTCTCCTCTCTCTCTCTCTCTCTCTCTCTCTCTCTCTCTCTCTCTGAATACAGAAAAAAGTAAAACATATGAAATAGGGAGTTTACAAGGAGGAATAACGTAGGTGGAAAAGAGTAGAAGCTAATGTAAGGCTGGAACCTAACCTTAATTGCCGAGATTAGGTTGATTTTGAATTTTTCGAGGTTAGGTTAAGTTAGGGTTTGTCAGGGTTTGGTTAAGTTAGGTAAAGTTAGGTATAGCTTAGGTTAGGTCATGGCAGAGGGAGGTAGTATTAGGTTGGGTTAGGTTAGGTTAGGTTAGGTTAGGTTAGGTCATGGCAGAGGGAGGTAGTATTAGGTTGAATTATGAGTTGCTTAAATTAGATTATGTTAGGAGTTAGGTTAGGTTAAGCTGAATTACAAATTGGCTAATTTAGAGTAAGTTAGGGATATGTTAAATTATGTTAGATGTTGTTTAAGGTCATGATTGAGATAGTTCCAGGTGGAGTTACGTTTGATTTAATTTGATTACGGAGATAAAATAGACTGGGTTAGGTTAGAGTTAGGTTAGGTTAGGTCGAGTTAGGTAACGAATTGGTTAGATCATGACAAGGGAATGTTTGGTTCAGTCAGGGGTAAAATAGGTAAGGTTGTTTTAGGTTAGATTAGGTTAAGTCGGGGTAAGTTAACTCAGATTAGGTTAATCTGGGATAGGTTTGGCTAGGTTAAGTTGAATCAAGCTAGGTAAGATTAACTTAATTTGGGGTAGGTTAACTCAAATTAGGTTAACCTGGGGTAGGTTTGGTTAGGTTAACTTTAATTTGGGTAAATGATGATTACGGGTCTGAGGATGAGTGGAACCATCAGCTGACATTAATTACAATCAATTTAATCACATAAAAGAAGTTGTCACACTCACATAATGAACACAGTAGAAATATGATCCAGTTCCAAGGTCCAGTCTCTAACTTGTTCAAGATATCTTCAAACTTGGCGGCAGTCATGTCTGTTGGGGAGACAAATAACACTCTTAGTTATCATCTCTTGCCTCTGTTTTAGCTCTAACAAAACTCCCGGAATAGACGACAAGATAACTTTTCCCGCAGAGGTGTAAAGGTGATAATAATTTGGAGGATATATATATAGATGGGGAAATTATTCTTACCATTTTAGACTTTTATCTGAAGTTATTACAACATGTATTCTATTTTCTTAAAAGTTGTTCGCTGTAGAAACTAATATATACGTATTGGATGTTGCTTAAGTAACCTGACACTTGAAGTACCTTTAAGCAAAAGACAACAATCATTACAATTACCTACAACTGATTGTTAACTAACACTACAAATTTTAGTGTTACAGAGCCACGGTGGTTATCAGTGTGATTTATAAGATATTACAGCAGTCTACAGCAGTGTGGCTGTCGAGTACAAGTGTTCGCCTTCTGCACTAAGGGTCGTTGGTTCGAAACCGTGGCACTGCCCCAGTACACCCAGCTGCAAATGAGCACACGTCTTCATAGTTAGGGAAGTGAAGGCTGTTGAGTACAGCGTAGGCCACACCGCCTCCTTGTGCTGTATCCACACTTCTCCCACTAGGCCTAACATGCCGTTGTAGAATATGTTTTATTAATGAATAATCAGATCCATTACCCTTCAAAAATCCAACCAGAGAATCATCTTCAGGTGAAAAATATGAATTGAATTTGACCTCAAGCTCATCCAGACTTGATGAAACACGGTCAGTAATATTACGTTATCACATTGGGTGTTCTCTGCTTCTTCTGTAAAGC
This sequence comes from Homarus americanus, assembly GCF_018991925.1. Classification (NCBI taxonomy): domain Eukaryota; kingdom Metazoa; phylum Arthropoda; class Malacostraca; order Decapoda; family Nephropidae; genus Homarus; species Homarus americanus. Next base: position 22,524,422 of record NW_024741901.1, on the reverse strand, counting down.
TGTGAAATATATCAAACATTCCTTTATCAATCCTTTTTTTTTCAAACCCCCAATTTGCAGATTCAGTTCATTTGGGAGTCAAACCATGTCTCCCATGTCTGCCAGTTTTGAAATCCAATCGTTATTGTTGAAAAACTTTGTCGACCTAGATTTCTTTTGAACCAAGAAACACTTAATTTCCTCTCTTAGTTGGGAGACTGGGAGAAGCACCTCGCCACTCCACAACCACCTCACTCCGGCAAGCAGCAAAAGGATAAGCACACAACACCTCCATTATCTCCACACAAAGTAATTCGAAGACTCGGCTGTTCACTGCATTGACCTTGATAATATTTACTACTTTTATTTAATCATATAATACACCAGACACTACAGGGGTCATTTATTTACTAGTAAACATTTCTCGATGGTTCATACAATGTGTAAGTTATAAATCAACATTTGAAACTTTGCAAATTCTTGCAGGGACCTGGGAGTGCACGCGTGTCACTGCAGCAGAGCCATTAGTACTAAGACTAACAACCTAATTCCAATCCAGCTCGTTCTTTGAAAATGGTCATCCATAACGCGAACTATATTGTGCGTGGACATATTCCCGACCATTAAAACATCCTCAAGTGCTTTGACTTCATTAACATTTAATAAATCCTGTCAATATTGCAATGCTCGAGGTATCTGTTGGGTCATCTGTCTGAAGTGCAAACAACTTTTCTGTTTTCAATCGGACTATGAATCAAGCTGCAATAACTAATGTTTCTTATTGTGTATGACGTTTTATCTCAGCCAGAGGACGACGGTGTTAATATTCATCAAAACAAACGTATCATTTTGTTATATTTTTACTGGCGACTTAAGTTGTTGGAAGTACTCAGCAGGTTTATTCTTGAAGTAAGCAAGTCTTCATTTCCAAGTTGTGAAAAGTTTCATTCCAGAATTGGTTAATGTTTCTCCACATACAGCATAATGAAATAGGTACATTATCATTTTCATTCTTTGATAATCCATAATGAATGTAGCTGTCATTATGTCTGCCATAGATTTTGTCGATATTTCCTTTGAGTTGAAACGAAATCTTTGGAGTTCTTGCTTGATCATATTGGGTTTAGGGTTTATCACACCTGTTTAAAAGGTAAATGTACACATCAGGTATAAAAAGGAGCAGTGACATTATTCCACTGTGTGTCCCATCCAGATGACCTCCGCGTCCCACTCACTGGACGAGAAGCTGATTTAAAGAACAACCTCCTACACCCCCACGACACGCCTGCCGGACTCCACGACCCTAATGCCGTTTGTAATTACTCTGTTATTTTCTCTTCTCAGTTCAATTTTTTCATGGTCGAGCATTCCAATGAACTGCTAATTGATGGCAACACGTGCATTCCGATGAGCAAAAATACACTTTCCACACACGTGGATAAATCGCAATGTTAAGGTGTTGACAGGTGACACTGAAAGACAGACAGACGCAGGTATACGGCACACACCTGGCAGGAAGTGTTGACGACGTGACGACAGACTGTACAAGCTGTGTATGTTATCATATTTATGACTCTTGTTTATTGTACAATGGCATGCTGATAGACATTACTTGCTTCATGATATCATATTGCATCGAGTCCTAGAAATGGAGGACACGCACACACACTCACACACACTTATTACCAGGTATACCTACAACACATGCAGTTGCTGTCATGAATAATGTCAGTATGAATGGCCGTAAGTATAAACACACTTGTTATTATGAAACTACCTGGTGATCACCGTCATAAAATACACGCTATGTGTGTGTGTATGTGTGTGTGTGTGTGTGTGTGTGTTGCAGATGTAAATGGCTACTGTGTACAAGACGTTAACTGTTGTCAACACACAAGCCCTAAAAAATGCTCACGAGAGACCAAAACAAATCTTGGGTTCTGATGACGTCTTTGTTGTTACGTCACACAGTTACGTCATAATATGAGATCGACAAGAATGCCTATAGGTTATCCTAGATATAATACTGGAGCCTCGTACATAAAGGGGAAAATCCGATGAACTTATATGATGGGAAAGACATAAACACATTCATTGTTGTCATTTTATATACTTCAGTAACCGGAGTCAGAGTCCAGTGTATACTCACAAGGTAAAGCGAAATTTTCAATGCAAATTCTGAAACTGAATGAACTTATCCAACACTACTGGAGCAAATGTTCAGGTATACAACAGAAAAAAAAGAATCACCTCAAGCGTAAGCACCTCAGCTTAGTTCACTTGTTGATTAAACATCCTTACGCTACTTCAAGGGGTTAGGTTCAGTTAGGTTTTAGGTACAGAGTCATGACGAGGGGAGGTTAAAGTCTTATGACCAAGGGCGTAAATCCTGGGGGTGATGACCTATGTAATTATCTTCCTTCCTACGATTCATTTAATTCTGATTTAATTTTTCAAGAATTCTTCGTTTTTTATCTTTACCAATACAACTAATGCCAGAACGCACTACCTCCATCCAGAGTTGCCAGAGTGATAGCCAACATATTATGGCTTGTCAATGTTGTTACAAACTTTATCACTTTTTTCTTCGTCTTAAACTTTGATAATTCTTCATCTCAGTTCTGTTCAAACTTATGATTTTGTTTCAGAAATGATCCGGAAAAAATATCAGTGAAGTAATTCCGTTTCTTCCCTTGGGCGTGTCTCTTATTTTTTTCTTATTGAATTAGAGGAGCACAGTGCTGCTAATTTTTAAACCTCGATTTATTTTCCAGGCTCTTACAGCACGACGCCACTGGTTAGGTTAGGTTAGATTAGGTTAGGTTAGGTTAGGTTAGGTTAGGTTAGGTTAGGTTAGGTTAGGTTAGGTTAGGTTAGGTTAGCTTTGGGGTAATTAATCATAAAGTGAAATAAGCTAGGATGCCTATTCTTCAATTTATCCCACGCTGTTTATAAGTCCGTCTTCTGGGGTTTCATCAGCTAGGTCCTGCCCCCAGATTCATCTAACGATAGACAGAGAGCCGAGGAAAGGTCCCTTTGTGTCTAACGTATAGTGTATTGTTAAGTCACTGTATCTGTGAGTTTTGTCTCCTTAAGCTAGTGAAAGTTCGTCCTGTGTATGTATTGTTGTCTGCTCAATGCTCTTACATCTCTCATCTTTTCCCAAATTAACTTTAGGTTCACTTCTCCGACACTATGTTACCAGGACTTGTAATCACACACTTTCTCACACCATTCCCAATGAACCGTCAGTGTCCTACTTGTCATTTTTCCCTTTATTTCAGTTTCTATTACGGTCTTGCTCTCTCTCCCCCTTAATCTTTCCTCCCTTTCTTTCTTACTTCCTCATTATCCTCAGTTAACCACCAAATTTGGGCCTGCCCGTCTCCCACACCTGCCTGACGTAGACTCAATCACGGTAATCCTCCCCCGCCGAAGCCTCAGTCGTCTTGGTAACACGTTAAATCAACTTTAATTGGATTAAGTGCCTGATTCCCTGGAAATTTATCGACTCCACGCCTTTCAGTGCTCAGTCTCAGCTAGTTATGGTGGCTGGGGTATTTCAGGGTCCTTTGAGAGACGTTTTCATGACCATATTACAGTGTAGAAAGTTAATTCAAAAGTTGATGGCTCTGGGGAGAAATAATACATAAATATTATCACTGATATGACGGAAGAGATCAATTTGACTCTTGTTAAAAATAAGCGTTTCTTGCATTAACTACAAAGAAATATATAAGGGATAACTTCGGGATACTCAGCCTTAGTAAAGTAAATACAGTTTGGTTATGACACTAAAGTAAGATGTAGCGTAACGTTGGTGGGAGGGGGGGGAGGAGCAGAGCCTTACCTGGTAGAAGTGAGGGCGGGATGCTCGCTGGGTCACACCTGTCTCTCACCACTATGACCGTACAGGATATTATAAAACATTTGTATTTCTCCCACACACACGGGATGGTTTCTCTCTTCCTTGTGTCACTCGATTTTATTCCACTAACCGTGGGATTATTCACATATTAAACAGTTGTTCTTGACTGTAGCTTCTGAATACTGTTTATGTCTCTTCTCCACAACACAATCATCTTTCACAATGTTTTCAGTTTGTGTTAGTCACTCTATACGTTATACAGATACAGTTGTTTCACTCCCACAGTTACAAACACTTCCTTGACACCTTCCATCACCTGAACACCCACACGAGCTCACCAGTGTTGTTCTTGATCCCGTGCTCTCTCGTCTTCCATGCCAGTACTGGATCACGTGTAGTGCTCCCAGGTGAGGAAAAACCCCACACACGTCCTCCCGTTGCTGTGTTTAAATGCAACGCGCCTCTGCTCTCCGCTCCCGAATTTTCTTGCCAACACACACACACATACACGCTGTACTCACTGCTGTTTGTCTCTCACGATAAAGACATTGACGTGTTTTGTTGATTGATAAAGCCACGGGAGAGATTCAGAGAGAATGAAGAGAGCAGAGAAAGTGCGAGTCAGGCTACACCCAGCCCTCACGCCACACATGGCCCGGTAATCAATATACTATGTGTATGTTGCTGGCTACTCCATATAGCACGATAATTCACGTTTCTGCAGCCTCGTTCACCCGAAACTGGCAGTACTTTTGGCGAAATTGACACCGCCAGAAGTATCAGCTATATACCGAGGTCTAAGATCACGCTTTTTAAGAGTCTTTAATGGAGGTTGTGGAGTAGAAGGAGTTTAAACACATACAAAACCCCAATAAACAATCCATAATAAAGTAAATGGTTTCATAGAGGTGATAAATGTATAGACTAATACAAACTGAATAGTGTAGTCAATATTTTTTTAACTATAGAACAAGACAATAGTAAATGTCAACAGACAATCAGATATCGAATTTGATTCTACTCCACCCAAGCCACTGTATTTAAAATAGACTCGTGTTGTGTTGTTCCCTTGTGCACTGATGTCTGACTGTGGAAGAATGAAGAAAATGAATGTAAAACTTTATAAATATCAAAGTAAAGATTTACCTTTTTAAGCTTAAAAAAATTTGCGCACCCTAACTTAACCTAACCAAACCAAACTTAGTTTAGTGTAACGTAACTTAAACTAACCTATTCTAGCCCAACCCTAACCTAACCTAGCCTAACCTAACCTCATTAAATCTATCATAACTTACCTTAAATTTATTGTTTTTCCTTCACATTTCTAATGGCATCGTCAGCACCGGAGAATTTGTCTATCTTTTTACACACGAATTTTGCCAATATTGGCTTACTGACGCAGCAGTCACCTGACGCAGCAGCTTAGTGAGCGTCCCGTTGCTCAACTGACCCAACCTTGTCTGTGTTAATGGACCTGCCCTGTACTGTGCAGACGGACCTGCCCTGTACTGTGCCGACGGACCTGCACTGTACTGTGCTGACGGACCTACCCAGGGATGTGCTGACGGACCTACCCTGGACTGTGCAGACGCACCTGCCCTAGACTGTTCTAACGTACCTGCCCTGGGCTGTGCTGACGGACCTACCCAGGGATGTGCTGACGGACCTACCCTGGACTGTGCTGACGGACCTGCCCTAGACTGTTCTAACGTACCTGCCCTGGGCTGTGCTGACGGACCTACCCTGGGATGTGCTGACGGACCTACCCTGGAATGTGCTGACGAACCTGCCCTAGACTGTTCTAACGTACCTGCCCTGGGCTGTGCTGACGGACCTACCCTGGGATGTGCTGACGGACCTACCCTGGACTGTGCTGACGGACCTGCCCTAGACTGTTCTAACGTACCTGCCTTGGGATGTGCTAACGTACCTACCCTGGGATGTGCTAACGCACCTGCCTTGAGATGTACTGACGGACCTACCCTGGGATGTGCTGACGGACCTACCCTGGGATGTGCTGACGGACCTACCCTGTACTGTGTTGGCATACCTGCCCAGAAAGGTGTTGACGAACCTGCCTCGTGGTGAGGTAACTCGTATCAACACACAACAACCCACGCTACTAAATGCCTTGTCAGTCAAATATATCATTGATGTTATTGCAGTGAGTCATGTTATGTTGATGTAAGTTGTTATTGTTGTGCTTAGTATTACATTCTTGTTATTGTCCATTGTATCTGATATATTTCAGAGACCAAATCGTATGCAACAGTGTGTGTGTGTGTGTGTCAGTGTTATGTATGTGGGTGGTATCTCATTATACTGTACCTGGTGAAATGGTTGAATCCAATACACCACGTTATAAAGACAAAACTCTACCAGGTATATCTAATTAAATCTCTTGTTAACAATGCTTACCTATACAATGGCTCAGGTAAGATATGAAACCACAAACTTATAAGAATATTAAAAGGATTCGATTGTTTCTTTTTATACAATCAGACATACCTGGATTTTACGATCTTAGAATGTGAGGACTTTAATCTAGAACACGTAAAGGAGGAATGGAACGAGAAACACCCTGAGTTGAGAGTTTCTTGGTTATATTGTGAACAACTGAGGAGACCTTGTGACATACATGCAGTCAGTCAAGTGCTTGAAAGACGAACATGACACCAGCCTCTTGTACTCTATGCCAAGTCGTAGAGTACATTCAGTAACCGAGTTTATCTTGTACTCACTGATGACACAACCTCACTCCTTACAAAACGGACAAACGGACAAAAGATCCCTGACGCTTCATAATGAAACCTTCTTGAAATTCGACTCCTCTATGTCCCCACAACCTGAATTATCATAGAATCGAGAATTAGAAAGAGAGTTAAAAGAGCAGGTTGAGAGGGAGGAAGGAAGGGGGATTGAGAGCAGGTGTGGAGGTGGTGATTACCTTCCTGCCGTGTGCCGTGTATTACGTTGCCCTGACAGCAGCATTTCTGAGATTACTTTTCTGCAGCCGATTTATGTCACCACCAGTCTCACCACCACCACCACCACCACCAATATCATTATTATTATTATCATTATTATTATTATTATTATTATTATTATTATTATTATTATTATTGTTATTATTATTATTATTATTATTATTATTATTATTATTATTATTATTATTATTATTATTACTGTCGTTTTGTTGTTGTTATTATAAAAAAATATGACAAATAGGTTTTTATATATTTGTAGTTGTTACTTAGATAGGTAACCTTTTGCTCCATCATCACCAACACTCTTCTACCCTTCCTCCCAACGTCATACAACGGTTGCCAAGGTAACATCTCACGCAGCACACGACGAATATTCATAAACAATTGAGAGTTTATTGTCGAGCACGAAGAAATAATATAAAGAAAATATTTGTCTGTTTTCTTAGAGGGAAAGGAAAACAAAAACTAATATGTTCTGTTGATAGATGCCACAGAGAGAGAGAGAGAGAGAGGCATTAAACAGAAAACAGTCGGTCGGTTACATACATTTACTAACACAGAAAAAAATACTTGGCCCAGCTCCAACTACAGTAGAACCCAAGTCCAATGGCAATGAGGGCACACATGTGTTTGTTTGCGCGCGCGCGTGTGTGTGTGTGTGTGTGTGTGTGTGTGTGGGAGAAGGACGGAGGTAGTAATGGAGGGAAGAACAGAGGAAGAGGATGGCCAATCCTCACTTTAAACTACACAGTCATATAATTATTACATTCAGACGGTGTTATATATCCTTTATATTAAGAGGTGACTTATTAATGTGAAGTGGTCAAGCCGGTACTGCCTTTAACACAAGCATCGTGGAGGAACTAACAACAGCAGATGGACTTTTTTTTTTTGTTGCTGTCTAAACACTCACATCACTGCGCACCTGAGGGCCTTGGTATTATATTTTTTATTAAAAGTCGCCGCACCTGTCTGAGGCCAACTTTGAGTGGCTCTAAGATACGGTCAGGCCAGTCAGAGCTTCAATTGGTTGACAGTCAGTAGAAAGTTATGACTATGACTGGAAGTGAGTGTTGACAGAGACGTCTTCATTATTAACCTAAAATATCAAATACACATCATGCATAATAATTCTACATTTACAAGAAATCATAGTGTTACATTCACCCTTTCCGTCCTATTTTACGCTATTATGACATACTGGTTAGTAGCATCTTGATACTTTTTAATGTGAGGAAGGGAGGAGCATTGAACAATTACCTTGAGTCTCATGGTGGGCGGGAGTCATACGTCATGTTACCTATAGCGGCGGTAGAGCGAGGCGAAATTCTAATTTTCACTCAAAAATAGGATCTGGGGGAAGATCTACCACCATTATCCACATATCATAAGCGAAGTAATATAATGTGTGTGTGTGTGTGTGTGTGTGTGTGAAACTCTATATGGCTTACTGTACTATACATCAGGTTAGTGAGGACAGTTTTCGTGACGTGAGACCATGTGAGACCATGAATGTATAAGGATCTTGGTATAGAGGACCATTATCTCCAGGACCATGACGTCCAGGACCAGAACACAGGATCATAAAGCCACGTGTTGCTGCTGCTGCCGTGAGAGGTGGAGTGAGTGGGTGGTGGTGACAGACAGATATAATGAAGCTTCGTATATCAGTCCACTTTAACAGCTAGTGTGAAATAAGAGAAGCGTTTGACTCCATTGTCCTATTAAAACTCAACCAATATATTTCATCAATCCCGACGTGTCAGAGAAAAATATCAGATTTCATTTACAATTTATACTTTCCTCTCTGCAGTGAATTCCATACATAACATTTAATTTAAGGATTATGCGGCCATGGGGAAGCTGCAAGTATTACTATTCGATAACGAAAAAAAAAACGGATTTTTTTTCGAGGAATTCCTGAACGGTAAAAATAAAGTGATTTGTAAGTCCTTGAGGAAGATGTAAATCGAACTTAATATGGGAACTTGAATATATGATTAGGGAGGGGGAAGTATGTATTTATATATGGCAGGATTATTAGATAGTGGATGGAAAGATGATGAAATTGACTGACGTTATTGTGACGTTTTCTCGTTTGGAGGGAGGACTTTTTTTCATAACGTACTGAATAGAGGGCGGAGCTTAAATTAGAACTACTGGGTGGAGGGCGGAGCTTAAATTAGAACTACTGGATATTCGTCATATATTTGTGGAGTAGTCTGTAAACAAGGGTATGAGCGAGCAGGATAGAGTTCGTGAGATCACCTGAAGATTAAGCACCCAAACTTATTTCACCTGATTATTAAACACCGTAAAGCTACTTAGATGTGTTAGGTTTGGTTATGTTAGGTTAAGATATTCAATCATCAGGTAAAATAAACTGGGGTACTTAATCTTCAGGTGATCCATTCGTGGCGCCCTTTAGCTTGCATCGGGTGTCCTAAGGATGACTCAAAGCAAAGGTAAACAAATTATAGTAAATTATAGAGCTTCATTCAGTATATCTCTCCCACATCTCTTACCTTCCTTCAAAATATATAATAAAATCATCCAAACACAGTAATTAAGAGTACAAAATTACAAGGTCAGGTGTAGTTAAAAGGGTACGTGGAGGCAATTAGAGAATATAATGACTCATGGGAGAATATGATAGTACAGGACAAACAATCCCGAGGTTTAATTGCCCAGGGGACCATTTGATCCTTAAATTAATGAATATATGTCAACAAATACCTGACTAATATCACAGGTGACATTTTAGCTAATAGTGTGATTTAACGTTTTTGAAGTATATGAAGGTTAGGTTAGGTTAGGTTAGGTTAGGTTAGGTTAGGGTGTTTAATCGTCAGGTGAAAAAAAATGGGGTGCCTAATCTTCATGTAATCTATTATTTTCTCTATAAGTGAGTCTACCACCCTGTACCACTGAGGTCCAATTCATTCATTTAGTTAATGACGGTCACTCATTCACAGATGCGTCACTCACTCACGGAGGACGATAAATCCCACACAGGCACAAGAATGAACATCACTCGTCTTGATCATAAGTTATACATTGAATATAATGATATGGTCAGTTCTAACAAAAACACAAACAAAAACACAAACATCACCCACCTTTGAGGCACCGTTGTGTAGCTCTGCACTGGTAAGGTTAGAAATCCGACTTAAGAGATTCTTGTTATCTACGAATGCTCTTTTATAACCCGACAACATCCACACACTAGTAAACCAACACACAACTTCAGTCAGTGCAAAACCCTTGAATTAAACAGCACGTGAGGAAGTCCCTTAGTGTGTCTCAGTGAGTGAGTATGGTGAGAATGTGTGAGTGTGTGGAGAGAGAGAGACACACATACCCAGCTGACACACTCACTAGGCCAGTAACGCGCATACTACAGCTAGCAGGTGGTGACTCGTATCATGTTGAATAAAATACCCCGGACGGTGATCTTGCTTAGAACATTTTATATTACCACACGATAAGAGTCAACCTTATCTCACCTTACTTCACCTCAACATCTTTGGGCTGTTTTTGGTTGAATTGGTTCGTATCTGTTTCAAAAGGCACAATTATTATTAAAAAAACAACAACTATTCCTTCCGTGGTATATTTATAACACTGGTCATATTGTTCCCAAGTGATTTTGTTGACGTCAAGAGAAAATGTGAACATCATCCAGCTCACGTTTTCTATTAAACTCAAGGGAGGGAGGGAGGGAGGGAGAGAAGGAGGAGGGGGATGGGGTAAGGGAGAGGGAGGAGAGGGATGGGGGTATGGGAGAGGGAGTGAGGGGGATGGGGGTATGGGAGAGAGAGGAAGGAAAAGGAGATATGAAAGGGGAAGGGAGGGAGGTGGAAGGGAGGGAAGGTGAGGTAAGGTGATGGGAATGGGTGGAAAGAGGGGGGAGGATAGGAGGATGGAGATAGGAGGGGGAGGCTGAGTGTGATCATGAAATGGGAACGAAGAGAAAAAAAAAGAGGGAGGGAGAAGTTGAGGGGTTAAGAAAAGAATGTATGGTATGGGAAGAACAAGAGAGAATGGAGGAGAGGCAGGTGTAAGAAGAGGTTATAAGAAGAAATATGAATCATTGGAAGAATTATAAAGAGATAAGGGGCGTGAGAGGGGAGGGAAAGGGACATGACGGGGAAAGGGGGACGCGGGTGTTGGCATGAAGGCTGTGGGAAGGCCATACCCCATTCTTGGCTCCCTGCCCATCATGCCTGAGTGGCCAGAAGGTGGTGTATATACATAGAGCGATCACTACCGTACATACGTCAAGGTCTGGGGAGGGAGGGAGAGAGGGAGGGGATGTACGGGAAGAGGAGGGGTGAAGACGGAGGGGCGAAGAAGGAAGGGTGGGGGGACAGATGGAGGAGAGGTGCATTTTCTATTTTAATAATTTTATTGGCAATACCCGAGGTACAATTTTCCTATTCTGAGTAATCCAGTTAGGTCTTGACACTGGGGGGTGCTATCATTGCTCACTGCCACACAGGACAGAGGTTCATATATACAGAGCCGAAATGATAACTGGATGTCACTATTGATGAATGGTAAAGTTACTTCAGCTATTAACCTCGTCATGTGGGTGTGTCCGTTATCTACACGTGTTGATAATCTTGAGGTATGATTCATCCTCACTACAGTGTTTACAGAAGGGATTAATGATGATAGTCCGACACTGATGTCAAAAAGTTACTACATATAACATTAGCTCCAAGTGATAATATAGGACCACGTTTGTCAAGGTTAACCCTGGATGTTTCAAGAAACTGCAAGTCTTTGAATGTTTCCCAGAGCTATAAATATTTTCCATCTTATACTTTTTGGCTATCAGGAAAGTGAAGATAGCAATATATAATTCTTCCTGACTTGGATTTCTTTTCTTTTGCATTTAATCGGGAAAGGATATAAGGTTTAGTGTAGCGATCACACACATTGACATAATCATATATGTGTGCGTGTCAGTCATTATTGCCATCATATTTGTTATCATCAATATGGTTACTACAAGTACAATAATAATAATAATAATAATAACAATAATAATAATAATAATAATAATAATAATAATATAGGGTAAACAATGTTATCCAAGAATCATTAATGAGTTCAATTTCTTATTGTGTTGAGGGTGCAGAGAACAGCCCGTGTGTAAGCTGGCCAGGGGCATAGTGATTACCTATGGTGTAAATGTGCTTTGGATAGAGTGAATACCTATGATGTTAGCTGACCATAGGCACAGTGAGTAGCCCATAGTGTGAGTGGGTTAGGAGCACAGGTGGATATATATCAGGTTGTGGGTTTGTATTTTGCAACTTAATGTTTTAGTCAGTAAGTCAGTCAATCAGTCATAAAGATATGTTCAGTCAGTTGATCATTTAAGTCGTCTGAAGAGTAACCAAACCTTTCAGTCAATCAGTTATGTAAGAAAGGAATAAGACACGTAGAGTCTTTAAATAAATCAATCAATCACTCAATTAATCTCTATATAAGTCAGTCAGTCAGTCAGTCAGTCGTCAGTCATCCAACCAGGAAGAAAATCAGTCAAAAAATCACCCAGACAATCAATCAGTTAAACCAAGAAGGCAGTAAAAAAATCAATCAGTCAAGCAGTCAGTTAATTTACCACTCATACAGTCAACCAATCAGCCAGCCAGTCAGTCAGTCATTAAGTCCGTCAGGAAAGACGTTCATAGAGTTATATAACGCAGCTGGAAGCGAATAGAAATGGCTTAAGAAATGGACCGGAGGCCATCAATCCCTCTACGGAGACAGACCATCCATTAACCCATATGGACCCCAGTTCTATTGGGCCCCAACCTTAGTGTGACCCTGTCCTGGTGTGCCTCAGATCCAGTAGCCCCCTGATCCAAATGGGCTCTATTCCTAAAGGGCCTAAGGGGGTCTAGTCGTCCCCAAATCTAAAACTAATATTGCCTTATCATTAGGACCGGTGCCATTAAGATTGGGTCCAGTTAGAATAGACACTACTATGATCGGACCAACCTAAGGACCTATTGAAATTGAGATTTATTGGGATTAGAACCCAATCTAAATGGTCGGGTAATTTTATGTTAGATTAGGCCTTTTAGGATTGTGGGGTTCAATAGGAGCAGGGCCCATTATGACAGGAACGTATTAGGATTGGGTCCATTGAACTAGTCACCAGAACTCCCTTTTGCTGATAAACACGTTTCCTTGACGGCTTCAGGAGGAAAACATATTAATCTTGAAGATCTTACCAGGAAAGAGACGACTAGGAGGAGGAGCAGGAGAGAGAGTGTGGGTAGAGAGGAGAGGAGAGGAGAGGAGAGGGAGGAGGAGGAAGAGGAGGAGGAGGAGGAGGAGGAAGAAAAGGAGTGCTGCTGAAAATCTTTGGTCCACAATAGGAAGAAGGAGAGAGAGGGATGTGAAAAAGGAAGGGGGTTAGAGAAGGAAGGGAGATGGAGGGGGAGATAAGAAGTATGAGGTGATTTGAAAGGATGGAGAGGGCAATTTTGTTCCTCCTTGGAAGATAGTTGCTGGCCTTTTCAATTTCTACCTCTGTCAATCAAAGAGGATGAGAGGGGGGGGGGAGCGAATGGGAGAATAGGAGAGGAGAGAAAAGGATGAGCGTAGGTATAAGCAGACGACGAGGGAAGGTGTGAGGAAGAGGGAAGGAAGAGAGGAAAGAGAGAGAGAGAGAGAGAGAGAGGTTATACAATACCTCTATTATTGACAGGTGATCTACTTAATCACGACCTTAGATACCTGAGGAAGAGTTTGTTGACATCAAGGCAAGAGACTCGGGGATTCAGGACACCTAATGATGTAAGACGGATGAACGTTTTGTTTACATGAGTCTGTTGACACTGATGGTTGGTGTGTGTGTGTGTGTGTGTGTGTGTGTGGGTGTGTGTGTGTGTGTGTGTGTGTGTGTAGCTCTATCTCAAACAATAGCAGAACCGATTTTTTGCTAAACTCAGCCAATGACGCTAGACTTTGGCTGGGTAATAAATCTTTCTATCCATTTATCAAAGTATTATATCTGTCTACCTATCCTGTAACATGTCTTTAATAGTTTAATTACCTATAAAGAAAGAAGTATGATATAACTCTAATAACCTTCTAATTACTTGATCATCAATAATTTCACTCTTGTTCTACCTTCATGATCATTAGGGAAGTAAAATATATCATTACGCTCATTAGAGTCTTAAGGAGGAACTCTTGTTAATGATTATTGTATAAGTTAGGGACACTTGAAGGGGTGAGTTAATTAAATCTAATTTATCTTATAAGAAAATTTGGATCACCTGAGTAATCTCCACCCCAGCTTATTACACCTTAAGATTAACCATCCTAACATTATTTGGGAGATGAGGATTAGGTTAGGTTAGGTTAGGTTAGGTTAGAGATAAGGTGGTTAATCTTTAGGTGTAATAAGCTGGGATGGAGGTTCTTTTCTGTGATCCAAAATGAAACATATTTGATTATATCCCAGTTTTCAATCTAAGCTGCCTACCATGGAGGTCGACGCTCGTTTAAATTTTCGGTAAGCCACAGAGACGAACATTCATTAAAGAAACACCATTGGTCGGCCTCTGACTATCACCCTAAAAAAACCTGAGACTTCAATTAATACTGGCAACTAAGAGGACCATCAAACCTAATACCCAATCACGAATGTTTTCTCAAAGTTGTAGGTATAATTACTGTCTTGTGAATGGTCACCTTACTCTAGGGGTGGAGTTAGTGCCATAGACCAATAGGCCCTGACACAGACCTCACAGTATGGGGGTCCATGTTAGTACGGCCTACAGTCCCTTAACACTGGTGTCGTTTGGGTGTAATATATCACTGAATGGCCAGCTTGACGTGTACTGTAAACACTCTGACACACATGGTCACAGGATATTAGTAAAATGTGGGCGGTTATGGGTTTAGGCAGTGAGTGGTTATATGTGGGCGACCATGGGTGTAGTTGGCGGCCCATATTACAGCCTGCCTGCCTGCCTGCCTGCCTGCCTGCCTGCCTGCCTGCCTGCCTGCCTTATATTCTTCCATCATACGTTCATTTCCATCTAACTTACAACACGTTTTCTCGCCTCGTATCTGCTAATTACTTCACCAATTAGTCCTCACGAGTTGTCACAGTGGCTGGTGACAGGTGGAGATGTTGAGGTGGGATGGTGTGAGATAAGGACGAAGTTGCTACTGGAAAGGAAGGAGGAAGGGGGAAGGAGGGAGGAAAGGAGGAGGAGAAAGAAGGAAGGAGGGAGAAGGAGAAAGAAGAAGGAGGAAGGAGGGAGAAGGAGTAGAGAAAGAGGGAGACACAGGAAAATGAGAACTACCATAGAGAGATAAAAGGGAAAAATAAAAGAGAAAATGGGAAGCAGAAATGATGTCGACATTAAGGTAGCCTTTCCGGGGACAAACTTATTTGCTTACTTATTATACGTGTCCTCAGCGATGTATTTACTCTCATCACAGGTAAGTCTGGGATTTCTAATGGAAGTAATTATGTACTAAGCCGTGAGAAGCTTATGTTTCTTTGTGATAATATTATTTAAAAGGATGATTTATCTGTCTCGTATTGTGGTGCCATAAACTCTTGTGTCTCGCTTGTCTTTGTGTTGCTCACTAAAATAATATTAAAATGTTTTCACTATTGTTTTCAAATTTCCTCATCTGTTGTTGGTATCACTGTGTACTGTGTTAAACATTTCCTTCACCTGCACAGTTTCCCTTCTTCCTATGAATGTTAGATCATAGTCACAGAAACCAGATCTGTCAACTGCCCGAACGGCTAGTAAGCTGACAACTGGTGAAATAAAAACTTAATAAATCCTTCTTTTTCATATTGCAATAAACCAAACAATACCTGAGAGCCTCTCCCGTACAAACAGGATTTCCTTCAACTGCGAATTTCAATCCAACGCGGCACCGATGCTTCACTATACTGTGTCCAACTTCTATTTCTCAATAAAAAAAAAAAGCCCAGAGTGCCAATATGCTTTTTACAGAGAGAAACACGACTCCACACGACACGACCTGACACGATATAAAAAATGAATAAATAAATAAAATAAAATAAAAAATACGCCATCTTAATATTTTCCAGCATCTCTCTGGTCAGTGAACCAACCAGTAAGGCATCATCGTGTCACTCATGTTTATGTATGGCAACAGAAGACACAGTTTACCCTGGGGAAGGACACTACAGCTATGACGTGTTGAATTATTAAACATGTCTACATTATTCAGCAGAGACTGTACCCCTGGATGTGTGTGTAGTGAAGTAGTCATTCTTACTATAAAAAAAAACACAGATTAAAGAAAATTTACATCTATATATTTAACTAATCATCTTGTGAATTACTTATATGTTATGAGAAAATCTAATTGAAGGTGTAAAAATGTTAAGTTCTATTGAAACAAAATACGTCTACCTAGTTTGTTAATGTCTTGTATTAAGAGTTCAGTCTTAAAACAAAACACTGTAAATCAAGGACCAGATACCACCACCACCACCACCACCACGACCACGACTCAAAGAGGGTGATAGAAGACCTTCACTTAGCTACAGTAATATTAGCGTAATATTTGACACCATTCTCACCACTACTGTATACCTTCCTTCGTTATATCAGATGATGTTAATGTCATATTTTACTTCGCTTTAACAACTAAGGTCTTTTAGTATGGATTAAAGATGCAATCGAGTTTCAGTACCACCTTGGTATAATTTTTTACCTGTTTTGTCTCCGTCATTGGTAAAGTGAGTTAGATACGTCCCCATGTCATTAGTTTTCGGTACTGAATGTTCGGTGTGGGAGTCTCGCGGTCACTCCCCAAATGTAGTTAATTAAAGATGCAAATTCTCTTTATTAAATGTGTTCAGTATGGAGGCGGGGTTCGACCACAGCCAAATCAGTAATTGTCTGTCTCTTTTTCTCTCTCTTGCATTTCTGGGTTAACGAGATAATTTTGTAAACAACTAAAAAAGTATGATAATTTTGTAAGCAACCCCGAGGAATCACCTCTTAAAAAATATCTACTGTCTAAGTATTGATATTTCTTGTAATACCTACTATATTTACAGTACCTGCTCTTATTGTACCTTTCAAAACCGTTTTATCGGAAATTATCATGTAAATAGATAAGAAATTACCATTGCAATAAATATTTTGCCAATCAGACATAATCCTGACAGTTCTGACCTCTTGTTCAACCTCAATACTGTACAACCCATGTTGTAGTGCTCCCCCATTATATTTATGTTTTCAATTCAACTGTAACTTATGTATAATACTTATAATATAAATGTGAAAAAAAAAAATAAATATTGAAGTGATAACCGTGGCAAAATTCTGAGATGTTCTTATTACCACCATGCTATTGTACTATTCCAGATGATACTAAATGTTATATAATACTTCCTTGAGATAAATGTACAGTATATATCAGGTGCCTAAAAGAGAGCTCAGGTTCTCAACTGGCTCAGCCATGTTAATATTGTTATTATTAACCACTCTGTATCTGTGTTTTTCTCGCTAAATAAACTGTTTCAATGCAATTTCAAATTATATGATATTTTTTTTTATCGCTCATTCCCTCAATATATCACCACATCCTTTATAAACTCTCGTCTTGTCTATATTCACCTTTTCTTTTTTTTTCGTGTTATTTCTTTGGTTTTCGTTCTATATATTCTCGCCTACGTATTGTGCTTAAAATATACCAAATTCTTTTTGTTCTATTGTATCTCCTTCCTTCTTCTTCCTTTGCTATATACACTGACAAAAACCACCACTACCAACATCACCATCATCACTACCACTACCACCACTGCTACCACCATCACCACCGCCACCAGTACCATCATCATACACTCACTATTCACATAACTTCCACACACACACACCTGAAACAGTAATATTATGATAGCAAAGTTCACTATTTTTACCTCTTTCATATTTACATTGTAACCTAATTAACTTTCAATGTATTGATGTAATTATTTCATATATTTTTTGTTGTTGTTTAGTAATTTAATTATTGTTTATTGATTTGTTGATATTAATGTTATATTCAAGTTATTTATCTACTAACATCATTATTAATTGTGTATTTACCTTGTTGATTTCTAATATTATTTAACTGCAAATTTACCGGGTAATTGTCTTATTTACCAGCTAATTTACCGGGTAATTGTCTTATTTACCAGCTAATTTACCGGGTAATTGTCTTATTTACCTGCTAACTTACCGAGTAATTGTCTTATTTACCTGCTAATTTACCGAGTAATTGTCTTATTTACCAGCTAATTTACCGGGTAATTGTCTTATTTACCAGCTAATTTACCGGGTAATTGTCTTATTTACCTGCTAACTTACCGAGTAATTGTCTTATTTACCAGCTAACTTACCGAGTAATTGTCTTATTTACCTGCTAACTTACCGGGTAATTATCTTATTAATCGACTTATTGATTCACTCGTATTCACAGATCCACCCTAAACAAGCTACAATATTTCCCTAACCTAACCTCATACATCATCACCTAACACACCCATCCTGCAACTAACTTTTAATCTCCCTTTGACATTGTCGCTTTATATACATTGGAATCAAGATTAACTTCGATGAGTAACGTCCTCACCTTAGGGAAGTCCCGTCCAGGTTTAATGGAACTTTTATCGTGTGTTTGATTCATTCTGTGTGTTTGTGTGTCTGTCTGTGTGTTTGTGTGTCTGTCTGTGTGTTTGTGTGTCTGTCTGTGTGTTTGTGTGTCTGTCTGTGTGTTTGTGTGTCTGTCTGTGTGTTTGTGTGTCTGTCTGTGTGTTTGTCTGTCTTTATTTCCGTCTGTCTGTTTTTATGTTTATCTGTCTGTCTGGTGTCCTGTCCGTTAGTAGGTCTCTATGACTTTTTCATTTCCTGTCTATGTCTGAATGTTTCATACCCTCCTCCTCTCTCTCTCTCTCTCTCTCTCTCTCTCTCTCTCTCTCTCTCTCTATCTCTCTCTCTCTCTCTCTCTCTCCTGAAGATCACCACCAACAGCCACCACCTTCACGTGTCAGGTGAGCCGCGGCAGTTAACAGGAAACACTGCCTTGGTGGACGTCAGCCCAGACTTTACTTAAAGACCGATCAACATTTTAAACTTCCGGCATTAATACCCTTCCTGGTTCGGTCCATTAACCTCGCTCACATTTTACGATATTATGAGAAACAGAGAGAGAGAGAGAGAACCTAGGAAGAGTGTACTATTGGTGTGTGTGTGTGTGTGTGTGTGTGTTTCTCCTTTCTATAATATGCGTTATAAACCTTCATCCTTCTCTTCCCTGACCATGTCTCTCCTACCTCACTAGCCTCCCCACCTCACTACTCTCCCCACCGTCAACTCCCCACTATCTCCCCTCTTTTAATCTCCCTTCGCTGCCCAAGCTTACCACAAGGGTTAAGTGATCGGTGGTGGTTGACTTGCGTTCCTCCACCATCATCTTCAACAATTCTCTTCCTCTCTCCAACACTGCCTCCCTCTCTCCCTAATCCCTCCAAGAAGAGGAAGAGGAGACATCGGGAGAGGAGACCAAGGAAGAGAAGACACGAGAAATAGGAGACGAGAGGGAGAGGAGACCAAGGAAGAGAAGACACGAAAAATAGGAGACGCGAGGGAGAGGAGACCAAGGAAGCGGAGACACGAGAAAGAGGAGACACGTGGAAGAGGAGACACGTGGAAGAGGAGACAATTGAGGTGGGAGGAGCGAGAGGAGAGTCAACAAGAGAACACTGTCTGAGAGGATCTCGGTGGCCCTCGGTCGAGTACCACTTGATGGCCCGCCGCTCAGCCTTGGTCACCAGTCGGAGTATATAACACCACCGAATCACTGACTTATTGACTCAATGAATTATTGACTCATTGATTCACTGACTCTTGACCCACTGACTCATATATTCTTGTGTGTGTGTGTGTGTGTGTGTGTGTGAAGCTGCTGGCAAAATTAAGGTGAACTAACATGAGAGAGAGAGAGAGTTAATGAGACTCAACTATAAAAAAACTTCTTATAAATATGAATATAAATCCTACTCATTGCATTAAAATAATACCACTGTTTGTACTTTAATTAATTTCTACATTATTCTGAATGATCAAATATTCCTGTAGGTAATGACATTATGTTGTCAATTAAAGCAGGACTTTTATTCCATTTAGTCATGGCTGTAAGACGTGACAGCACAGATGATGTCATTGCTAACTGGGGGAGTAATCGTCAGGGTACGGGAGAGTGGAACTGCTTCAGGAGGCATTACCCGCGTGACAAGTGTTCCATTAGGATCGTCAAAGGCTGGATTAAACGGTGGCAGGAAGAAGATTCTATGAAGGGTAAGGTTGATAGTGGGAGACCTCGAGGTACCGTGCGTGAAACCATCTGGAGGAACCAAAGTCGCCTGTAGTTGAAGTCATTCTTGTTCTAGCGCTGTCTTGCCGCATGAACAACGAGGAAACAAAGAGGTCAAATTCTATAATGAACTATTGAAATGTATAATGTTTTGTTTCATAAATATCATTGAATGTATATAATAATTTTCATTTTATACCTGAAGGGTGAATATATCCTTGTGTTATTCCAAGTCATTGTAATGAAAAATATATCGTTTAAAGAAAAGAATGTCGCAATGTATGCAAATTCTATTCTACCGTTTTCCAGCCCTACTCACCCTGCATTATGTAAACTGTTGAAGTTATAACCACACCGTTCGAGGGCAAATTATTCATCCTTTTTAGCTGTCAACCCGTGACATCTTTATCTGTCCATAAATAAGAGCTTGTGAATTGTTTCCTTATGCATGACAGAACTTATTTAAATATTGGTAGTGTAGTGTAGTGTGTGTGTGTGTGTGTGTGTGTGTGTGTAATAAGCTCTTACCATCATAAGAGCACCATAACAAGCAGTGTTCGGTATAGCAGGTTTGGTCACAGGTCCTGTAGTGAGCCGTGTAAACTATCACACATATGCTACTAATAGTAACCCAAGTGTCAGACCCAACACACGTGGATCTATAGTATAAATGTCTACTACTGAACATTATACTATAAACACTACTGCTGTTTCTGTTACAACCTCGTAGTATTTGTTCTTTGTCAATCATGTAAGATAATCACTGTTGATATTTTCTTTATCCTTATTATTGTAATAACCAACGACATCACAATCTTAGCATTATCAATATCTGAAGATTTCATTATGTCATTATCTGCTCACACACAAACCCTCTCTCCCCTCCTCCCCCATACATGGTGAACCATCTATTGCTTCGGAAAAGTAACTTTCTTCTGGTGCTCCGTTGTTCGAAGCTCAGGTGTATCGGATTCACATTGTTACTGGCAATAGGACAGCACTTATTTCGCGACTTTAAGTACTTTAATGTCTTGTGTGTCATGAATCACACCTGAGTCCAATTTCATGAGCTTATGGATAATCAGTAGAGAGAAAAATTAATCATCCTGGCAGCGGTGGGATTCGAACCCACGCCTCCGAAGAGACTGGTGCCTTAAACCAGCGCCTTAGACCGCTCGGCCACGCTACCGATGAATAGTATGAGAGTTGTGGTGATTTTCTAAATATAGTATTGTAAGTAGTTTTGGTAGAAGTGGGAGTTGGTTTGCGGGTGGTGGTTGTGGTTTTGCTGGTAGTGATAGCACTTTTCATAGCAGCTGTGATATTCGTAGTTTAGTAGTAGTAGTAATAATAGTTGATTTAGCAGTAGTTGAAGTAGTTTTCATAGTAATATAAATAGGAGAATGGCACTAGTGTAAATAGCGCCGAGTAGCAGCAGTGGTGCTTGTAGTAGTAATAGTATAAGCTACAGCAGTTGTTTTCGTAATAGTAATAGTAATGACAATTGTAATTGTAAAAGCAAATGAGATTCATAATAGTAATACCTCGAGTGCTAGCAGTAGTAGTTCTAGTAATTGTATCAATAGTCAGAATAATACTTCATAGATATGCGGCTTAACTAACTCATTTTGTGTAGATACTTTTGTATTAGGATGAGGTATGTCTCTGAGGGGAGGCTGGTGGCCATTATGAAAAAAAATGAGTAATGGTAGTAATAGTAGTAAAAGCCGTGGTTTTCTTAGTAGTAGTCACGACATTCACAGTAGTAGGAGAAGAAGTAATAGGAGTTGTAGTAGTAGTAGTAGTAATAGTAATGGTAGGAGAAATAGCAATAGTTATCGTAGGGTCTAATATTGAGATGATTCTTGTGGAGGTATATGTTACATAAAAACACAGGTACAGTAGTAGACCCCTCACTTAAAGAGATGAATTAATCAACAAGACATACTGTGGATTACCAACACTAATGGTATTGGATGTCCACGTGTTATGATGACTGACGGAGGTGTTATGTGAGTTAGCTCTCAATCCCTCCAGGTATTTCATCATTTCACACTCGCACGCCAATTCCGGATCATAAACTTTAACGCCAGCGTGAGCGATAAGCAGCGTCAATACGAGCAATAATTAACACCTGGTAGCTATAACAGGACTATAACTTAGTAGCTCTGATTTGTAAGATATGAACGTTCAGCACATTGTTCTGAATTACTGTTGAGGGTGTACAGTACGCCTCCAACAGTTCATGGTCACCTGAACAGCACACCCCCACAGCTATTGGTCACCCCTGTACAGCACACCCTACCTGAGGCACTGAGTGAGGTGGTCACTGGGGCCCATCTCTTTTCCTCTGGCCAAGAGACAACTTCCTGGATTTCCCTAAAGACTCGGAGACTGATTCCTTAAACGGCTTCCTGATGTATTTAAACGTCTCCCCATGTGATGCCCTCAGAACTCTCTGTCTTTCTGTCTGTCGGTCTCTCTGTCTCTGTCTGGCTCTCTCTCTCTCTCTCTCTCTCTGTCTCTTTGTCTTTTTCTCTCTCATTCCACTTACAGTTTACGTCTTTGTGTGATTCGATATGATTGAACGCTTACTGTCTGTGATTGGATCCTTGTATTGGTATTCCATGCATTCGAGATTGGGTTATTTGCATCAGTATTCAATCTGTGTGTGTGTGTGTGTGATCATTTGGCTAACACTCCATACCTATTTGATATACGTTTATTTATTATTTCCACAAACACACCCTCTTCGTCATTGGTCAGTTACTTGCCGTCACCAACCAATTTCTCTCTGCGATTGGTTACTTACACAAACACACCCTCTTCGTCATTGGTCAGTTACTTGCCGTCACCAACCAATTTCTCTCTGCGATTGGTTACTAACACAAACACACCCTCTTCGTGATTGGTTAGTTACTTGCCTTCACATCCCATCTCTCTCTGTGATTGGATACACACGGTTTACGCATCTGGAGCGACGTGCCGCGTGCCCCCATAAACCACCAATGAATCAGCAAGGTTCTATTGATAAGGCCATGTAGTAGTATGTAAATTTATCCCTCAGGTATGAAATTCAGGTGGACGTTAATTGTCTATATACGGAGTTCAATCCCATCTCGGTCTGCGGTATAGACGATATATGTGAAAATGTACTCAGGCCGCCGAAGGAGGCTATTTAGATTAAATTGACCTATAAAAAAGTCCATCATTCCTGAAAAAATCCTATACTTTATTATAAACAATTTGTCTTTATTGAATCTTAAATTATCATCTTTATTAGGCTATTTATTTCAAATTTCATTTTACTTTAATTATCTCCATTGAGCGATACAGTTCATTATCATACACGGTTAATTGTATTATTATGGAATTTATTTTATTTCTATGTAATGTTAATTATTTTTCCTGGACAAATTATTTTCTATTATTTATATTTTTTTTAATCTGAGGAATAAATTAAAATGGTCACCTAAGGTATGGTATATATAATGTTTTCTGAGATGACTATTAGAGTAGGCCCCAAGTCCTAATAGATCCCAAGTCCTAACAGGCCCCCAAGTCAGGATGGGCCCCCATAGTCCTAATATATCTCACAGTCCTGATGGGCACTACTAGGCTCTAATAATCCCAATGGTTAGGTTAGGTTAAGGGTCCGGGTCTCGGGGTACAGATGGCAGGGAGGTTTTGGGATTTGCTTTTCACACTCGATCACAGAAAGCGAACCGCCTAACTCGAATCCATGAAGGAGCCTCTAGAAGGGAAGAGATTCGATCAGCCGGGTGTCAGGGTAGTAGAGAGGAGTGGCTCTCACGTCACTGTTAATATGGCAGTGACCAGACGTGTGGGAGTGAGGGATTAATTGGATTTAAGTCGAAGCTTGAGATGCTAATAATGTTAGCGCCTCACCTGAAACACTAACCAAACCTAACCTAACCTAACCTAACCTAACCTAACCAAACCAAACCTAAGCTAACCTAAGCTAACCTAACCATACCTAACCTCCTTCATGTTCTCAACCTGTACAGTATTTGGTGAAGACGAGACGATCATTAAAGTCTCTATAACTATATGGTGATTCCCATGGGGAATTTCACCCTCGAATTCTTTTTAAAGTTTGTTAATTAAATTTCCCTCTCTCATTAACCTCTAAACTATGCTTGGCCGATACATAGGGTTCTGAGAGGTAGTTATAGTTAGGTTAGGTTAGGTTAAGTGTTATATGGTGTTGTAAGTAGGCAGTAGGCAGCTACCAAACAGGGAGGTACCACCGCCTGGGAAGATATAGGAAGCATAATGTGTTGTCTAATGGTAGACCCTGCTGCCATATGGCATCGCGAAAATTGTGACCAAGTCCAAGGCTGCTGATCTGACTTTCTGCCTCATTTACACACAATTGCAGGGTCTCAATTGTTTCTCTTACCATTGCCAACACAACATACATATATTGTTTCTCACTTTTGATCTTTTTTTTTCATTTCTGTATTTCTTTATGGTTCTTTATTATTATTATTATTATTAATGTGTGTATTATTATTATTAATATGTGTGTGTATTTATATATTTTTTTATTATAAATTTTACTTATCTGAATCATCATCATCATCATCATCATTGTGTATTATTATTATTAATATTAATGTATTATTATTATTATTATTACATTTTTCGCCCCCAGGCCCGATGTGGAGTCAGTGACCTGTGCCCGGGTAGGCTAATCCCCCCCTCAAAAAAATGGGCTACCAAACAATGAGGAGATGAGGGAGAGGAGGACGATAAGGATATGGGAAGGTGGAGGAGGAGGAGGAAGGGAGGAGGAGGGAGGACGATAAGGATATGAAGGTGGAGGAGGAGAAGGAGGAGGAGGAAGAGGGGAGGAGGGAGGCAGAAGGATATGAAGGAGGGAGGAGGAGGAGGAGGAGGAGGAAGAGGAGAAGGGAGGAGAAAAGGAGGAAGAAGGATGTGAAGGAGGGAGGAGAAGAAGAGGGGGAGGAGGAAGAGGAGAGGAGGGAGGAGAAGAAGAGGTAAGAAAGAGAGGAGGGGAAGGAGGGGAGGGAGGGAGGAGAAGAGGATATGACGGAGAGGAGGAGGAGGAGGAGGAGGAGGAGGAGGAGGATCAGGATATGAAAAAAGAGGGGAAGGGGAGAAGGATATGAAGAAGCAAGAGGAGGAATAGGAGAAGAGGGAAGAAGATGAGAAGAAAGAAAAAGAAGGAAGAGGAAGAGAGGAAGCAACATTGCGCCCCACGTCCCCCGGGTCACTAGTACACTTATTAATATTCAATATATAAAATGTCTGATCAATACTTGCTAATGAGAAGGAATCAAACTGTCGAGCCTAAAATATAAATTAAAGATTCTCAGCACGGAGGCTAGTGACTCTGTGGCTCACTTAAATTCAAATCAACAAACCATCACTGAATTATGTATGTTTCATTGCATCAAGCTTAAATCAGAGTCAACTAAAGTCAGACGTAGAGAGCGAGTTTGTTTTGACTCGTCTGAACACCTGGAAGCAATGGCACGACTGAAACTACATTTAGCGATCCTTATTGCCTTTAGAATTTGGTCTTGGAATATTGGAACAAAACCTCAGCGACGCTTAGGATCAGTTTCTCTCCATCAGTTTTACAAAATCAAAGTATTGTGAGATGTTAATATCTACTTTCTAACATCTATTTCGTCATAATTAACAGCTAACAAGTTACTATTTTCATATATTTTTTCATTAACACAACAGCTACGGTGGGTAAGTACAGTGTAAACAGACACTTAGAGCATGAGACTCGATGGTGCAATAAGGAGCTAGTGGTGTGGATGGGCTGAGGGAACGTGAGCTTTCACTCGGTCAGTCAGTCAGTCAGTCAGTCAGGGAAGAGTTCATAAGTTGACAGTGGCAGCTTGAGGCCCGAGGGATCAGGTGTTATAGCTCGGGAGGCCCCCGGGTAATGAATTTCCTATCGGTGGCGATGTCAGCCCTGGTGTCTGGGGGAGATAGTGATGTGGTGATAGTGGGTGATGTATGCTGGGCGACCTGTTCTCTCTCTTGTCGTGTACTTCCTCTGCTCTCTCTCTCTCATATATATATATATATATATATATATATATATATATATATATATATATATATATATATATATATATATATATATATATATATATATATATATATATATATGTATATATCTTGGTTTATTTCCTCCATAAGCTTGTCTTTGAAGAAGATAAACATGCAGACACAAAACACTGCGCTATATTATTCCTGCATAAACCAATACTGTATTACTATTACGAATGTCACTACTATTACTACAACTACTACTACTGCTGTTGCGACCACTACTAGGAAAACCATTATCATTACCCACAAAGCCACACTCACTAGCTAAAATCACCACAACTGCTACATGTACTAGCAAAACTACAACCACTACCCTTAAAACAACTCCCATTCCTACCAAACCTACCAACACTACCACTAACAAAACCACCACAACTACCAATTTTGCTATCGGTAGCGTGGCCGAGCGGTCTAAGGCGCTGGTTTAAGGCACCAGTCTCTTCGGAGGCGTGGGTTCAAATCCCACCGCTGCCAGAGGAATTAATTTTCCCTCCTGCTGGTCATCCATAAGCTCATTGTTAGAGCGTTCGCCTCGCGGACCAATGGTCCCGGGTACTGCTCACAGTCTTAGTGTCCGAGTTGATTGCACCAAACTTTACACACCAACATGATTTTAAATTGTGTACGTGAAATATACACATGCATGTCAACCTGAATGATATTATTTTTCTTCTGTGAATTATTTAAGAATCAAGAAATCTAACATTAATTCTGTTCATTAATCCTCAAAACGACAAGCAATCAAACTATTCTAGGTTAAATTCAACTGTGTTAACTCTGCAATAACTGCAAATGAATGCAAATGTAACAGCATGTTCGTTGTATACTAAACTAGAGGTTAGGCTATATTTATCCCGACACTAACTTTCCCTCATCCTGGTCTGGCAGCATACACAGCCATGTTGCTGCCACACGTGTTGTACCTCACCGCCTCCCAGGTATTGCAGGTAACAGGTGTTTGTGTCGTCCTGGTAACGTCTCGTACCTGGTTTATGTATCCAGAGGAGGAGTGTGTTAATTTCCTGCTGTAAATATGTACAGTGAGTGCTAAAATCTTCTTAGTTTTGTATGAAAGTTCGAGGAATACCCAAGCCTTCCAACAAGCTTTCTGGAAACTTTTGAACAGTTGGCTGGCTTGGAGAGGACTGATCGTGTGCTTCCAGATGCACAATATAACTATACTGAAAAATGTTGTAATCTACTGTGAAATATATCAATTACTTTAGGTGATGTTTGGAGCTATGGTATGCTTCATGTTCCATATGGAGAGATAAGTCTTTGGGAATGTGTCGCCAGTTTTAAAAATCATTAGATATAACTGTACATATATAATAGATAACAACAGCAGCAACAACAACACTACTACTACTACTACTACAACTACTATTACTTCTGACACCTGACAGCAATGTACTGACAGTTTTGATAATAAAGTGATTTAACCCCAGCAAGTATAAACTATTGAAAATGACGGAAAATCATGAAAATTACTGATTTATTAGAAACCAAAAGAAATCTCTAGAAATGGACGGAAATATTAATAAAATAGTAAAAATGAGGTAACAAAAATCAGTAGAAATATCTAATTACGTCTATTATGAGAGAGAGAGAGAGAGAGAGAGAGAGAGAGAGCTACCGACCACCGATAAAGTTGAGCCTCATATAATAAACGCAACAAACGTCCCTCATGTACACAATAACATAAATCAGTTAAGTCAGAAAGGACAGGTAAAGGGAGAATTAAAGGTGTGTGATAGGTACAGGAGGTGATTACAGGTGTGTGGCAAGTACAGGAATGAGTACAGGTGTGTGATCGATACAGGAGGTATTTACAGGTGTGTGTAATAGGTATAGGAGGTGAATATAGGTGAGTGAAGTGGAATACAGATCGCCGAGGGAAGATACAAAGGAGGGGGGGGGGAGGAGGAGACGTGAGGGAAAATGCGGTCATTTAAGTGAGAGAATATTTACCTGCAAGCAGAGTGGGGTCAAGGGGATACAGAGTGAGAGGAGAGGAGAGGGAAGCGGGGAAGAGGAAAGTGGGAGGTAAAGGCAAGGAAAAGGAGGAAAGTGGAGGGGAAAGAAGAAGAAGAAGGGAAGAGGAGAAAAAATGATTGAGTGGAAATGATATAGAATTACTAGGAAAGGATCGAGATTGGAACAAAAATGAGTGGAATGAAAAGACGAGGAAAATAGACAATAAAGTGATGAAAGAGAGAGATGGTAGAGGAGGAAGAAGAGATAGATGGAAGGGAAGAAAGAGGAGACATAATAGGAATAAAAAGAGGAGAAAGGGAGGGGTGGTAAGTACAAAAAAATGAGCAGAGGAGGAGGAGGAGGAGGAGGGAGTGAATGGAAGAAGAAAAGAGGGAAGGTTAGAAAGAGGAAAGAGGAGTGAAAGGAAATAGCGTAAGAAGAAGGATCGAGGGGAAAGAAGAGAGGAGAAGGGAAGGAAAGGCAGGAGATAGAGGCGAGGGAGGAAGGGAGAGGTTTAAGAGGAAGGAGAAAGGGGAGGGAAGGAGGGAGGCAAGTAAAATTAGGATATGGAGAAGGGGGAGGAATACAGGAGAAGAGGAGGTGGGAGAAAGAAGCGAAGTGGAGGAGTAGGAGAAAAGAGATAAAATGAAGCAAAGGAGAGATGAAGGGAGGGGAGGACAAGAAAGAGAGGAAGAGCGGGGAAAACGGAGGAAGGAAGGGGAGGATGGAGGGATGATGGAAGAGGAAGGAAGAAAGAGGAGGGAGGAAGAGGGAAGAGAATCTGCTAGTGATTTATGGCGGCAGAAAAGCAGATTTAAGATGGGGACTGGAGGTCACAACAGAGATTCCGTGGGCGGCGATCCTAAGTCATGTGGGCTGTGTTCCTGGGGCAAGTGGGAACTGATCCATGTGGGTGGTCGATGAGCCTAGAGGGAGGGTGATGATCTAGCGAATGGGTATTAATGGTGATCCATAGGGGGTTAAGTGGTGATCCGGAGGGGGTAAGTAGGTAGTAGGTAGCTACCAAACAGGGAGGTACTACCGCCTGGGAAGATATTGGAAGCGTAATGTATTGTCTAATGGTAGACCCTGCTGCCATATGGCATCACAAATATTGTAACCAAGTCCCAGGTTGCTGATCTGACTTTCTACCTGATTTACACACAATTGCAGGGTCTCAATTGTTTCTCTTACTTTGGCAACACAACATCCACATAATTTTTCTCACTCTTGATCTTTTTTTTTGTATTTATTTATAGTTTCTGTTATTATTATTATTATTATTATTATTATTATTATTATTATTATTATTATTATTATTATTATTATTATTATTATTATTATTATTATTATATTTTCGCCCCTCAGGCCCTGATGCGGGTCGGTGACCTGTGCCCGGGTGGGCTGATCCCCTTGAGGAAGAAAAGTGGTGATCCAGTTGGGGTAAGTGGTGATCCTAGGCTGAGTAATGATTCAGAGGAGTGAGGGGTAGGGTTGGGGGAGATGTTTCCATCCGTTTGTCCTTCCGTTTTTCCATCTGCCCTTCCGTCCTTTGTCCGGAAATTGTGAACATGAAACCTTCAAATTGATAATGAAGTTACATCCCAACAATATCTCGGGCATCTTACACAATCATTTTTCTCTGTCGTCAGGTTTATGAGTTACAAGAATGTGTTATAGCGCCGGTGGGAGTTGTTCACCTTTAGTGGCAACCTGGCGTTAGGTTTCATGTTTGTCGGTGTTTGCCAATGCTATTCTTTGTGTTTGCCGGTGGTAGCGTTCGTGTGTGCCAGTGCTAGTATTCGTGATTGTCTGTTTGCATTTGTGTGTGCATCGCGGAGGACTTGACGACACCTCAGGGGGTCAGGACATATGCCGTGAATGGAAGACCCGAGCAGCAGGACACCAACCCGGGACAATGAAGACCCGATTCATCACCACGACCTGAGGAAGGAAGGCGTGGGAGGGAGGGAGGGAGGGAGGGAACAGAAGGTGAAGGAAGGAGGTGTGGGAGGACGACTGTGACGTTCTTGGGATAGTGAGAACCCCTCGGGACGTCTGTGTGGGTGGCAGGTGTGTAGGCATCAATATCTTAGAGAATAATGTCATCCTCCTTCCACCCCTGAAACCAGACATAGAGCAGGGTGGATCTTAGTGGGGACAGGAGGTAGACGAAAGGACCACACATCACGACAATGTCGTTGAGGAACCTGTAACATCTATAGCCCGTATCATAAAGTCAGCTCCACCACGAGCAATTAAAACTGCCTGGCGTTTGTTTTCCCCCACAATCACACCTTCACAGACTCTATCCCTGACGAATGTTCACCCGAATAACGTCACCACTGGGAACTTGGTTTATGGCTGGAAAAAATGACCCGTGTTAGAATGTATACAATCTACGGGGGTCTGAATCACATATTTAAATTCCTTGACGTTCACTTATAGGAAGGAAATTGATCGCTGTTTAACCGAAAATTCGATAAAGATGATAAGGGGATAAAGCTGACCCGATGACGAAGGGAGAAAGAGAATAATCAAGGAGAATAAATAGATTAAAATTATGTTCGATTATATAATGTTAAGGAGACCTGGTGATGCTGTAGAGAGAGAGAGAGAGAGAGAGAGAGAGAGAGAGAGAGTGATGTATGATGCAGAAGATCTAATGATGTGGGAAGGATAGATAAAAGGAAAGAATAAAAAATGAGACAAAAGAAGATTAAAGATAATAATCCGAGAAATTCTAAAATAAAGAGAGAACTGAGAAGAAAATAATAAGAGGAAAGAGAACGATGACTTAACCCCTTGAGGATGATGATTTAAACTCTTGAGGATTGATGACTTAACCCTTTGAGGATGATGACTTAGTCCCTTTGATGACTTAGCCCCTTGAGGATGATGGCTTAACCCTTTGAGAATGATGACTTTACCCCTTGAAGACGATGACTTAACCTCTTCAATATGAGGATTTAACTTATCCTACTCTATAGTCATTGTAGTCATGAAATCAAGTCATCATCGTCAAGGGTTCAAGTCATTGTTTTCAAGGGGTCAAATCATCGTCATCAAGGGATTAATGAAAACAAGAAGGAACTGATGGAAACAATCATTAGAAAATAAGAATAAAAGTAAAAAATAAAAAAAAATACGGAAAAAAGGAGATGAAAAATACCCATGAATTAGATGAAAGAGAAAAACAAAGTAGGAAAAACGAAACCGAATGGAAGAGTAACAAGAGTAATTGGGATAAGAGAAGGAAGGAAAAACACAAAGGGAAGGGAGAACAAATGGAAGAAACAGAGGAGCAGATGCAAGAAAAATAAGGGAGGTAGGTAGAGGAATAAAATAAGGATGAAGATATGCCCTAAAAAATAGAAAGTATAAATGGTAAATAAGATCTTGTCACTAACACATTACCTGAGTATCTTGAACGTTAAAGGGTTATGTCATACCTGGTTGAGTCTCCCCTTAAACTAGCACAACGTAGATTACCTTAGAGCTATAGCATGGGTCCAAGGGAGACTTCCTCGTCTCGCTCTCTAAATTTTCTTATTTACGTCGATATTTCCTTTCGCCATAAACGATGATTTATTTCTTGTAATATGTCTTCTTTCTATGGTAGGAAAAGAATTGTATGTCAAGCCTAAGATGAAGTGTTATTCTATTCTTGGGGATAAATGCTCCCAAGATTCTTACACTATCTTATAGGCTGTGTCAACCAGGCCAAACACCCGGTAACTTTGTCTGATTTACTGACAAACTTTTTCTCCACGTCCTCGGTGAGCATTTTTTTCCCCTACTTCCTCCCTACGTCCCCTCTTCTATAACACTCGCTGGCCACATGTTTCCTTCCAGCCAACACCGATTTTTTCCCGATACAGGGAAAAAAGTTTCCATGGATGGCAGTGGAGGACTGACGTACTGTGTATGCAGCTGCACTTTTGCTTGGAGATATATTTTTTGGCAGAATAATTTGTGCAATATTCATTTTGCAAAAACTAAAGGATTTATTGTACCCTAGACTTTGACATGATTCAGCCACCCTACCTCCTCCCTCCCGCACTTCATGATCAACTCACTCTGTTTCAAGTTGTATCCTTATTTCAGTGAAAGCATTTCTACTGGCATTGCTGGATAATACTGTAATGAATTTCAAATATAACAATCGGACGCCTTTGAGTTAACAGGGAAGGTATGATGCAACGCTAATCATGTATATTTATATATATATATATATATATATATATATATATATATATATAATATATTATATATATATATATATATATATATATATATATATATATATATATATATATATATATATATATATATATATATATATATATATATATATATATATATATATATATATATATATATATATATATATATATATATATACTGACTGTTATAGTACTGTATAGTACAACCAGTCAACTTAAGGTGCACATTAAGCAGCAGCGACCCACTGTAGTGACTAATCTTATCGTCTTATATACAGATAAAAGAACAGTGTTAATTGTACATAACAACCAGTTTGTATAGTAGTTTATGTGAGTCATTTAGATACTTCCTCACTTGTGTGTGTGTGTGTGTGTGTGTGTGTGTGTGTGTGTGTGTGTGTGTGTGTGTGTGTGTGTGTCAACTCTTAACATGACTCCTAAAGGATGAAAATTATAAGACATATGAACATTGGAGAATCTGGGAGTTTGAACTTAATCTGTTCGCCTCCTCCTCCTCTGGGGTATGTTGTATCGACGCGCTGCCTGACCTTTACTGTTTCACAGCCACTCCTTTTACTAGATCCACCAATAGTACACACTGTGTCACTGTGTCACTTAGCACGGAGTAAGTGTTGACGGGGATTTCGTTTGCATGTGTACTGAAATAAATACACGACTCTTTCCTTCAGCTGAAATATACTTTGCAGTAAACTATGTCGTCACTAAAACTAACTCGCACACACATTGCAGCTGAGATATTTTTGTGCTAATGTTTTTGTAATAACGACAGTGCTGACGACAAAAGCATTACGTAAATCATCTATCACTAAGATGAAGCAATTGCCGCCTCCTGTATTTTCATTTAATTTACATAATGTTATATGATAGTAGTTGTTGCATATTTTTATGAGGACAACTGAGATTGCATTGCGCCTTATAAGTTGTAATAATAATAATAATAATAATAATAATAATAATAATAATAATAATAATAATAATAATAATAATAATAATAATAATAATAATAATAATAATAATGTTAGTAGTAGTAGTAATAATTAAAGAAACAGTAATGATTCAAAAAATATTAATAGAAAGTTGTTTTAGAAATATTAGTAAAAACAACAGCTGCTCCTTGATCTTGAAGTAAGAAATCAGCTTTAGCGAAGTTCCTATTATAAACTGATTATTAAGCTTTACTAGTGTTGATAAGGACCTTACTTCAGATTCCGGGGCTAGGACGGTACACCACAACAACTAGCAATTCCCTGTGAACAAAATAAAAATACTGCCTCTCACACGGTTCAGTTCTCGTTTAAACAATCTAGTTATACGCGTTAAAAGTGCAATTCCAAGTCCAGTGATTCACGATAGGAAATCAATTCATGCAGTTCACTTAAATCTTTCGAAGAACGCTAAATTCGTTCTCGTAATTTGGTGTGATTCAGTATAATTCTTCATTCGATTAATAAAGGCGTTTTTGGCAGCTACCTTCAGCTTCCTCTCCAGCGAGTTACTGTCTCATTGGTTGACTGACACCTCGCAATCCATCTATTCACTGTTCTTTCAATTCCCAGTTGATGGCTAATAATCCCTTCGCTGTATATAATGTAATAACAGTTTTTCTCATGTCTGTACCTGCGTCTTGTTTTCGTTATACAGTACTCTACCCATTTTCCTTCTCCCGATAACCCTTACGTCCCCTAATTCTCCCAGGGGAATGTGAGGGAGGGAGTTCAGTATGATTCATACTTCACCAAGGCTACCAACTGCTCTTGGCTCAAACACAAAGAGAAGACGGTGGCGGTGCGAGAGAACCAGCGTCTAAAACCTCACGATTCAACTCATTCTCCTTCTTGATGTTACTGTGTGTGTGTGTGTGTGTGATCAGACACCGAGTCCAATAAAATCAGGCCAGACAACACAATAATAATTTGTTTGTTTTAAGGAGCCTTATTGGATTCGGTGTCTGATCCAGCACTCATACGTACATAGAACTAAACTAATATACAAATTTGGTGGGCCATCCCGGTATTTTTATGTGAGTATATCTCTTCCAAATTATACCAGCAAACAGGAAATTGGAAATTTTAAAGGAAATATATCGTCGGCAACAAATTAACAACACACGTTTCCCTCGAATAAAAAATGTTGCAGGCAGTCGGGGGAATACAATGAATACCCACAGCGATAAACCACAAAAATTATGGCTTAAATGCAGAGTTGTCACTAGAATGCCGCTGCCTCCCAACAGCCGCACCGACTAATGACACTAATTCCGGTAAAATGATTTTCAATTAAGTCTAAACGAGCCTTTTGTGGCGTGGCATCGGAGCAGCTAGAGTGTAAACATGGGAGGGTTAACTGGCTCTCCCTCACAGGTTAATAGAACTACTAACAATGGACCGAGAGGGAAGTCACACACACACTCCACTGCCTGGTCTTGTTGGCTGAAAATACTGTACTGCGCTTCACTATCTTAACCCGGAAATGTGGGATTTTGGTGAATGTTGGAGTTATTACGGGATCATTGTTGAAAGCACAAAATAATACAAATCTCTACGGACATTTTACTCCAGTTTCACTTTCAAGAGCGAAGCTAGGAAACTATGGTTAGGTCTGTCAATCCATCTGTCTGTCTGTCTATCTGTCAATTCACTTGTTTATCTGTCAATCTACCTGTCTGTCTGTTAATCTACCTGTATACCTGGCCAATTCATCTGTCAATCTGTCAATTTGTCTGATTAATTATCTATCTGTGTGTTATAAATGAGTGTTGACAGACATTGCTCTCTGCCTTTTTACCTGACACCTACAACACACACTAATAAATAACAGTTCACGCCTCACAGCTACTCTCCCACCTTGACATTGTGGTCCCGTTGCCTCTACTCTCTCCACCCATCCCCACTTCAATCTACCGTTACCCTTTCCTTTACCTCACGCTCGACACCCTGCTTCAACATGACCTTGACTTGTTTTTGAACTCATAGGTGGAATAAATTCGTTTAGAATAAGATATCTTTATTTTTTTTCCTGTTACTCAGAAAGCCATATATGCTACAGCAGCTACACAATAGAAATTATTATTGTTTTCATAAATGAGAATATAACAAGACTCGACGTTCATCAACAAAGTAAAATCTTTTAAATTAGTCTATTTTTTAATGCAACACGACACAATGACAACAACAACAATGAATAATAAAAGTCCTCAGCCTAGTCATATGGTCGTGGTAATGAAGGCACAACAACAACGTTTGATCTCCCGTAAAATATAATATTTTTTCTGCCTCAAAAACGAATTCTAATTAATTTGAGCTTCATTAAGGCATATCTTGTTAAGCGACCGTTGCTGAAAACTGAATTAAATTAACTCTACATTACGTTATACATATTACGTAACGCTGGTATGACTGGGAGTAATATATAAGAAAAATCTGTGAACGGTAAAACACATATACACACACACACACACA
The DNA here is from genome assembly GCF_018991925.1 of Homarus americanus. Classification (NCBI taxonomy): domain Eukaryota; kingdom Metazoa; phylum Arthropoda; class Malacostraca; order Decapoda; family Nephropidae; genus Homarus; species Homarus americanus. The sequence continues at coordinate 22,488,394 of NW_024741901.1, read as the reverse complement.
CACACACACACACACTGTTGTCATTTTACTTTAAGTACAGTACCTCCAAGGTTGCTGGTGGGTGATTAAACAACTCCAAAATCTCAATGGAATTTTTGACAGGAACTGAAACCTCTACCTTATGTTAGGACTGTTGAAGGTTGACTACCAATTATCAAGATAAAAGTGTATAAACTTTGGAGTATAAATGAACTCAAAAGTAAATGGTATAATTCGTTGTTCATCTTCCCGCCGGCGATATTATTAGATGTTATAGAAGACAGATCAGTTATGTTGAAATATTATCAACCTCTTCCTGCTATTTGTCTTCCTACTCCTTGTCCTGTCGTTGGTCGTTCTTCTGTTCCTCCTCCTCCTTCTCACCCTGCGGCTTTTGTGTCTTCTTCTCTTCCTCGTCTTCCTCCTTCTCCTCCCCGTCTTGCTGCTTCTGTTTCCTCTTCCTCCTCTCCTTCTCCTCCCCCACCTCCTCCTCCTCCTTCTGCTGCCGGTGATGCTCTCCTCCTCCTCCGATAAATTATCTTTCGAAATGTGATTTTTTTCGTCCTCTTGCTCAGGTCGAGGTGAATAATGGCTTACTGATGCTTTACGTCCAAGGGTTCAGGGTTCAGGGTCCAGGGTTCAGGGTTCAGGGTCTAGAGTCTAGGGTCCAGTATGTAGAGTCTCGGGTTCAGGTTCCAGAGTCCAGGGCCCAGGTTCAAAGGTCTAGGGCCCAGCTTCGTGCCTTAAGTAGTTTTAGACCATAAGCAGGTAACGTAATTTTATCAGATAAACTTAATTTTAAGACCATCGACAAAAATATACCAAAGAGAAAAACAAAATATTAAAAACACTTTCAAGAGATACGCCATTTAATAAGAGAAACTCACCTTTATCTCACAGAAGGAAAATTGAACTAGACGTTTACATTATCCCCCCAAAACAAAAACAATATTCATAGCATTACCTTGATAACTGAACTTAATATCTGTGTACAAAAGAGAATAGTAAGATTTGAAGGGAGATTGCGACTCAGGATTCATTTCAGGGAGCCACTTATCTTTATATAAGATATTTGTGAAGCACTATGTGACAGTCAGGCAGCCATATTAGTCACTTTTATCGTTTCATAAGTCAAATATTGGAGAACCTGTTATTATTTCACGCGAGAGGAAGTTAACTTGTTTGATCTTTAGTTAGTTATTGTTGTCCGATAATTAGATAGAGGAGGGAGTTAATTAGCTTCGTTCTTTGTCTAGTTAGTTTTCTATGTTCATTTTAGTTATGTGTTAGTTGTTTTATACCTAACATAACTAACTTCTACCGTAACTCACTCCTGGCTTAACGTTACCAAACCTAACTCACTTTTAATATAACTCATCTCTGATCTAAATAAAAGCCACGCCTAACCTAACCTAACCTAACATAGTGAGTTTTGTGAGATCAAACCAAGCCAGTAGAAAAACCTACATTCACTAACTATGAGGGAAGTGCTACCGATATGTGGCGGTTATTGTTTGTAAAATGTGTGGTTGCATTATCGCCTCATGGATCACTCTAGATACTGCACATGATATTACCATGATCAATGTCTGTATGTGTCATCAGTTCTCTGGTATGGAAGCTTTGTTTATTAGACCATAGCTTACAGCCCAGAGAAAAACAGCACATATAGCAGTAACTGGATGCACAGTTGTACACCCTCGTAAGTTGACCCACCCTTCAGTAACCAGTGAGATTAAGACCTGACCCAGCAGAGGTCACGGTCACAATGAAACAGTTCTCACTGCCGCGTGATTAGTCAAACCGGCTTCATGGCCCCTGTTAACTCAAGAGACTACCCTCCAGCCAGCACCACACACCTGATCAAACACAGCTGTCTCGACACACCAAGATTAATAATAATTAGTGACAACATCAAATTACTAGGATGTACACCTGTGCATCTGGTTACTGATATATATGTGTTGTCCTTCTCTGGGCTGTAAACTAAGGTCTGATAAACAATCATTACACTAACTTAACCTAACCTAACCTAACTTAACCTAACCTAACCTAACGTAAACTAACCTTTCTGGAAACTGTTTTTTCTTATAAACTGTAACACTGAATTTTTACTTCAAATTAGTTCAGATCCAGCAAACAGCACAACCTTTTTTTATGGTGTAGATTAAGTCGAGTTCCATAACATGATTTAATTTGGAAGAAATTTATAGAAAGAATATTTGAAACTCTCTCTATTTGTCTTTGATGCCGAGAACCTTTGGTGATGTGAGCGAAAGTGAGCCACTGATAACAGAGTCAATATTCTCAAAGAGTTCTTGCGATCAATTTACCTTGTAACTGAAGATAAGAGTACCCACGGAACTAGTGACATAACAAACATAACATCTTAGAGTAACACCAACATTACACTGAGTCTTGTGTTTTATAAAGGCATAAAGTCAACATAGAGAAGTCTGTGGCAAGTTTGTCTACAGGTCAATATTATCTTCAAAATGTTGTTACATGTTTGTATCACATGGAAGTTCAGTCTTTGTGAGGGATTTACGTCATGTTGAAGGTTATTCTTGTATTTTTCTTCGACAGTCAGGTAAGTGCGTTCTAACAACTCCAATCAAGAGGAAAATTCACAGTGTAAACTTCTGGAAAAAATTAAATCACAGCATCAAGTTGGGTTAAACAGATGGAGGAAAGGTGAGCTAGTGACCTTGCATTCTCAAAGGTTTATATATTAGCGTGCCACCAGTGCTATTAAAACTCTAAACCAAAATCAGAATTCTAAACCAAAATCAGAATTCTAATCCAAAATCAGAATTCTGAACCAAAATCAGAATTATGAACCAAAATCAGAATTTTAACCCCAAATCAGAATTCTGAACCAAAATCAGAATTCTGAACCAAAATCAGAATTTTAACCCAAAATCAGAATTCTGAACCAAAATCAGAATTCTCCATCAAAATCATAATACTCCACCAAAATTAGAATTCTCCACCAAAATCAGAATTCTCTACCAAAATCAGAATTCTCCACCAAAATCAGAATACTCCGCCAAAATCAGAATACTCCACCAAAATCAGAATTCTCCACCAAAATCAGAATTCTAAACCAAAATCAGAATTCTAAACTAAAATCAGAATTCTAAACTAAAATCAGAAATACAAAAAAAAAAAAAAAACGGGAATTCAAAAGCAAACGTCAAAGTCTAACCATCTATCCATCCACTAAGCTTTCAGGTATAGTACAAAGAGACGAAATCAAAGCGGCCTCCAATTCCCAAAGATAAAACCAGATAAAACATATTGGGAGTGTCTCTCTGTGGATTGGTTTAGGTTTGTTTCCAGGACATGGTTTTCAAATACACTCACAGCCACGAACAGTTTTGACTTTGGTTTCTTGATATTATTTTTTCTCAAGTTCACTTTTTTTTTCATGACATTTCAACGAGGAATCTAACAGGACGCGTGGTTTTAAATTACTGAGATTGCGTGCGTTTATTTTTCACTGCATGTGTGTGTGTGTGTGTGTGTCAAAGGAAATAACAAAATCCGCTTTCATATATCTTTCTCCCCTTCCTATTTCACAAGTTGTCTCTTTTCTGTCTGTCTGTCTGTAACTCCCTAGGGCGGGTGGCTGTATCACATCTATTGGCTAGAGAACAAGAAACACGGAAGAGGTGGATCGTGTTACCAATGTGGCTTCTGGTCTCCTTAGTCATGTAGTCAGAACCTCCCTTCATTAATGTTCTTCCGCTGACAGTGATGGCTTCTGTGCATCATCTCTCTCTCTCTCTCTCTCTCTCTCTCTCTCTCTTTCACACACTGTCTCTATTTTTTCTCTATCGACCTCTTTTTCTCACTTAGTCTTTTCCTTAATTATTATTATTTTTCTCTCGCTCTCATTCTCTTTTCTTCTCTGTCACTCCGTTTGTCTTTGATTCTCTCTCTACATCTAATTATCTCTGTCTTTGTCTCACCAAATTTCTTTGTAGTTACACCACCATGTATACTAATAACTACACCACCATGTATACTACTAGCTACACCGCCATGTATACTACTAGCTACACCACCATGTATACTACTAGCTACACCGTCATGTACTAACTACTACTACTAGCTGCACCCATGCCATGTATACTACTACTACACCGTCATGTATACTACTAGCTACACCGTCATGTATACTACTAGCTGCACCGTCATGTATACTACTAGCTGCACCGTCATGTATACTACCATTGGAGACCCTCCTCAATAGCGAGCCAGAGTTCCGTACAAAATTGGTTTATCCCTCCACTAATAATATTTGGTGATGGATTGGCTATCAGAACCACGATGGCATTCTAAAGGCGAAGTCGAATCTCTGTTGATGAAGAAAATAGTGTGTGTGTGTGTGTGTGTGTGTGTGTGTGTGTGTGTTTGTGTGTTTGTGTGTGTGTGTGTGTGTGAGTGATATTAACAAAATTTTTAACCCGTAAACACAACTATAAACTAATACAAGAAACCAAAAATAAACCAACAATTCACTACTAACAATAACAGTACATTTTTAATTGTTCGTATAGAGTAAATAGTCGTTCTGTATACACAATCAGTATCATCGAATATCATGAACTCTAAGCAAATTGGGGACTTATACTGTTTGTCCTACTGCCATCTGGTTGGGTAATGGCTCCTGTTAAGTGCGGAGAATGTCACCTATTGCTGGCCCTCACAGCTCTAAGCTCTACGCGTGTACTGCGGGAAAATACCTTATCCATCTTTAACACTTCTTACTGATATCAAGCTTTAAGTCTTCTTATTTAAATAATGCTATAAAGTCTTACACCTTACAAAATTTTTGACCAAAATATACTTTTTTCCTCAGAATTTAAATTTAAGGGGTTTAACTAATTAAGTATTTTCAGAATAACACACAAACCCTAAATCACACCTTGGAAGCCCATAGTTGATGAGTAATTAGCATTGAAAAATGTCAGTAAAATCTTTCAAGGGTCATTTTGGCCACTAATTACTCTGCAATCGAATCGTGGACCACATATTCATAACCAGCAAGCTCAGGAGTACCCATACTGTGATTTTCAGCAAAATCTAATGTTTGGCCCAAAACCACCAAAACTGTAAGTCTTACAGAATAAACAAACTACAACAAGGTGACTTAATACATATTTACATTTAATAACTACACACTTGCTTAACTCAACATACCTTGTAATAAGTCTTTTAGCTGCGGCCCCGACTCAAAGACTAAGTGGCGACAAGGGCTCTCACAGCTACAATGCGGAACAGTGCGCATAGCGATGTTCCTATGAATCTCCCCTTTTATTTTGAATATTTTCTCTAACTATTTTACATGGTTAAATGAAAACAAAAATAAGAATACTATATATGAATCAAAATTACTACACACTATTAAAAGTACATATATTAAAGTACATATATTAGAATACATACATTACATGACTTTTACTCAAATCAAACACCTTCGATAATTATTGTATTCTAAGCTTGTCTGTGATACATGACATCAGACCCTTGTTAGCTCACGTCGTGGGTTGACTATCTCAATGTGTTGGTGAGACGTGAGGCCATGGGCTGACTATCTTAATGTGTCGGTGATACGTGACGCCATTCCCACGTTGGCTGACACCGAAGATTTACTGTCTCAACCTATCTGCGATAAGTTACACAAGGCTCACGCTGCTGACACTGTGGACTGACTTAAAAATCTCTCTCTGTTGAGTCTTTTGAAGTGGAGGTAATTCCCTGCTGTAATTCACGACCCCTCTTGGAAAATATTAACCTGCCTTTGACAGCACCGCCTCGCTCCCTGCCGTCCACAGCACCGGGGAGGAGGCTGAGTGACACTTGATGCATGGTTAAGGAGCTCTGCCCTTTTACTGATTTAATGTGTCACAGATGTAAGAGTCTTGGATTGAGGCCAAGTGAAGCTTATAGTGATATTTTCAACACTCTTTTTAGGTCATCACCATCTCTGTCTTCATGACCTTGTTTTTCCTATCGATGTTTTTTTGTTTTGTTTCATTCGACGACAACTAGTGAAAAGGTCATATATAGAGCTGCGAGTGTGGACACACTAAACACAATACTAAGCCTTCGATCTACAAGACGACAGCATGGCCGTAACTGCACTCAATCGCTTCCACCTCATGACTTCAGCATTTGGTATCCAATATCATCATCATAATAAAAAAGACATATAATAAAAAAAATAAAAAAATCATGTTCCTGGACCAGCAAACAACTTTAGATAACCCCCATTAACCCCTAACTAGCATGTCAACCTGGCAATTGGACAGTAAATAAAATAGGTCATACCACGGGCAAAATACACCTGGTTGGTCAGATGGGCGTCCCAAATACGCTCACTAACCCGTTCCCCAGTGAGAGGCCGTGAGGAAGAGTAGAGCCCGCCACACCTCTGTCTGTTTGTACGTAAGTAATTTTTCCTGAATTAATTTTATTTCGTGAATCATTTTAATATTACTAATGATATAATCAACAATCCTCATTTGTTAATAAAAGGTTATTAATGGCTTCTACTATGAAAAGTGTTTAACCCCTTGTGTATGGTGTACTATCTATGCTGTTAATCGTCCCCGTAATGAAGGGGTTAGTGGAGGTAGTCTACTAATTATACTAATTGTGTAAATAAGCAGCTTTTGTTTACCTAGTAATATAATATGCGTTTTTGCCTATAGAATTTTTTGCCACCATAAAGGTCGACAAAATAATAAATAAAACATGTTAAATATCTTGCTAGTACTTCACAATATGTAGTTAAATGAATATACATATTGTCGAAACACTGAACACAATACATCCATTTGGATATCACATTTGTAGTGGTATTTAAAAGAATATAAATCATATTTTAGATATATATTTACCTATAATAAATTTCATCATTTATCCATGAATGTTATATTTCTACAATAATTTTATATATTTAGCATCGTTATTTAATGCATTAGAATTTTATTTTGGTTTATCATTAATTGATAACTATGTTTTCATAATGATACTCTCGATAATGCTCGTATTATTCAAAGCATCATGACATATTTAAACAGTAAAGCCACTCAGACCCACCAAGCCTAAATTGATATGAAAAAAAAAAACAATTGCTAGCGTATAAGATGATAACTGCATTGTCACATAAGGTCTTCAAATAACACCTACCCTTATACAGTAAGAGATACGGTACAACATAATTCTTCAGGAGTCTCAATTCCCAGCAAAAGTTACTTCCTATTATCAATATAGTCTTGTTTAGTCGAGTGAACGGCGCAAAGAACAACATTCTCTGGATTCGCTTTATCAGCACGACGACAGGTCCTTATCCACTGTTTTCTAATGAGCAGTTTTATTGGGAATCTAAATTAACAGACATATGAACCTGCTGAACGTTTAGCTGGCATAGTTATACAAAGTCAAACCGCGCTTCAGGCTATTGTAATGTCTGCCTGCAGCCTGTTTTGTGTAAATCTGGCGGCCGACCCTTAGTTAGGGAGTGAGATTTGTAGTGCAAAGGTGTGTGTGTGTGTGTGTGTGTGTGTGTGTGTGTTTTAGACTGACCACATCGGACGAAAATCACACACAACGCACTAGTGCCCGGGAAGATAGTCAGCCAAGCTCCCCAGCCCTGAGTGTAATCCCACTGAATGTGAAGTGGATCGAACACAGGAGGTTAAGCCAGTGTACAAATAATAATGAAGTATATTCACAGTTAACCATCTCCTGTGAATAGCGTCCATAATTATTATTATTTTTATATTAGTAAATATAGAAAACCAAGTTAATTTCTAGGTCTCTTCTGATATCACTTTTGAGGAAACTAATAAGGAATATTTACCTATGATCTTAATTATATTTATACCTTGGTGATCACTACAGTACCCAGTGATCGAAGAGCAGGTGACAGTGAATAAAATCAGTGAATAACAGCCTCCAGAGTGGGTCATACAACGTCACCAGTAAGGAGGGTAATGAATAATATGAAATACTTGTCAGGCATCTCGACATGGATCTGAAACAAGGGAACCAGGTCAAGAAAACAGCCCACCTCCTTGCTATCCATCTGACTACACACACACCCACACACGTGAGGTTAAAGGTAAATTAAGATACGTGAGATTAAAGTTAAATTAACACACGTAAGGTTAAAGTTAAATAAGACTAAGTTCGATTATCTGAAGTCCCAGATTCGACTCCGGGCACTAATAAAAGTCCAAAAAATAAACAAAAGCTTTGTAAGGATAATATAATCTCGTCTTAACAACTCTCCCGGCGAACGTAAGGAGCTGCAGTATCACGCCCGGATTAAGAGAGTGCAGGATGTAAGAGTCACCTGAGACCACTCCGGCTTATACGTCCTGTTAAAGTTTTAATTGTTGAAATAAAGTTTTGATTGTCGTAAAAGTAAAGAGAGGGAGAGAAGTAAGTAAGAAAGGCCTCAACGGTTACTTTTGCCAATTTCCACGTCCTTCCCTCCCCTCCTCCCCCAACTTAGTTTAAAGTGACTGTTTGCTGCTTGTGCTCCGTGTGTGTGTGTGTGTGTGTGTGTGTGTGTGTGTGTGTGTGTGTGTGTGTGTTTGCTCGCGGTGCTATGCCTGTGTTAGTTTGTTAGTTTTTATTTATTTTTTTATTTATTTATCATATATACGAGTATATATTTTTTTTTACGGGCATTAGCCCACCCGGGCACAGGTCACTGTTAACCCACTTCAGGGCCTGCGGGGGCGAAGATAATAATAATAATAATAATAATAATAATAATAATAATAATAATAATAATAATAATAATAATATACAAAAATGAAAAGAAAATCAATGGTGAGAAATGATATATGTATGTTGTGTTGTCAAAGTAGGAAAAACAATTGAGACTGCAATTGTGTGTAAATGAGGCAGAAAGTCAGATCAGCAACCTGGGACTTGGTCACAATTTTTGTGATGCCATATGGCAGCAGAGTCTACCATTAGACAACACATTATGCTTCCAATATCTTCCCAGGCGGTAGTACCTCCCTGTTTGATAGTTACCTACTACCTATTAGTCTATAAAGTGAACTAGAGAGGTGAACCATAATCACCCTGGTGGCCTTTTCCTCACCAGACTTGATAATGGTCAGAATCTGAGTGCCAAGTGTACCAAAACTACAAGAGGTGCTGTTTTCCTGACAGTTCCACATTAAAGTACAGGAAATATATGGCGTACTTTTCTTTATGACAGCACCATTCGTTTTCTGTTTCCCTGTTCCTCTGTTTTTATTGGACTATCTCTATTTTTACTCATTTACATAGATATACGCATCTCTATCTCATTCTATTCATTATTTCTATTTGCCCTATTTTATTCTCTATTTGTTTCTTTAACTGTTTTATAATTCTATTACTCTATCTCCCTCTCTGTTTATTGATATTTTTCTAATTATTTTCTCTGCCTCTTCCCATTTTACTATCTCTCTCTGTTCTTTGTCTTCCGAGTTATCTAATTTGGTCTCTATCTCTCTCTTTCATGGCTTATCTATTTATTTTTACTCTTTCTCTCTCTTCTCTGTCTCTGTCTGTCTATCTGTCTGTCTGTCTGCCTCTATTACTCTCTTTCTATCACTCCCTGTCTATTTGCCTTCCTGTATCTCTCTGTCTGTCTGTCTCACCTCGTACCAGCAAGGAGTTATATATGTCACTCTCCATCGTTACCCCCAGCTGCCTGCCTCACTGTGGGTAAACACGTCTGGACTCAATTCTCCAGATAATTAATTTATGAAAGGGGATATGAGGCAAGTGAACCCCCCTTTGTGCATATTCTGTCCTCTTTATGTATATGGAGGTGGGTTAGTGTGATTCGTGCTCATCTGTTAACTTTTTCCCCGTCCGTCTGTCTGTCTGTCTGTCTGTCTGTCCATCCAAATGTCTGTCATATATTTTTTTTCGGTTTAGTAAGGAATAGTAATGCAGACTTGAGATTATTTTTTCTATGATTTATATTAATATCTAGGTCGAGGTATATAGCCAATACTGTCTGTCCGTCTGTCTGTTTGAGTTATTGGCAACGTCTAATCGAATGGTAAACTTTGGTAATGGTAAAAAACTGGTGTTCATTTAATAACTTATGAGTGAATCTAAGCTGTGTTTTAACTACCTTAAAATGACTTCCTATCAATAACATTAGACCAAATTTTTATCGGATCGAAATAAAACATAAAAATATAGCAACTATACATTATCAATATTTTGTCTTTGTTCGACAATCTATGTTTTTCCCCCTCATGAATTTGTCGCTGTTTTGTCATATACTCGCCATAGAAACCTTTTAGACATAATGAAGGGAAAATATTTTTGTCCAATTACTCTTGACAAGGGTTACAGGATGTCTTTAATTGTTTTTTTTTTACCTGTTTTAACTCTTGATAGTTTTTAAAGAGTCAAGTTATTTTTGGTTTTCTAATACTTTAATTTTTTTTTTAGTGTTTTAATAAAGTTTGAAGTTGATGAAGTATGGGTTTTATATGTTTGGTTAGGTTAGGTTAGGGTTAGGTTGTGATTTTTTAAGAATTCAAACAAAATATTTGGTAATATAACCTAAGAAAAGCTAATCTAATCTCACCTAACCGTAACCTAATCTAACCTTAACCTAATCTAACCGTAAACTATCCTAACCTAACCTAACCTAACCTAACCTAACCTAACCTAAACTAACCTAACCTAACCTAATACATTATAACCTCATTTAAAACAGAAAATAAAATATGAAAAAAAAACAAAAAACAATTAATTAAATAAACTGCTTTTGTATGATGGGCTTGAAGCTATGTTCCTACAGCAGGGAGGAAGTGAAAGAATGTACAAACAAAGAGGAGAAAAAAGTATAATGAAGGCAGGGAAGAGAATCAACACGAGTGAATGAAGTGTTTGTCGTGAGAACGCCAAGGGCACGAGTGAGAAACAAAAACAACTTAGGGGAGAGGGTGAGTGAGAGAGAGAGAGACACATTATGTAGAACGATACGAGGGTAGAGTAGTAGTGAATGAATGAATGAAGCTAGAAATGAAAGAAAAAAATCACTATAGAGATGGGTAGGTATTTGAGTGAATGAATGAATGAAGATAGAAATGAAAGAAAAAAATCACTATAGAGATGGGTAGGTATTTGAATGAATGAATGAATGAAGGTAGAAAATAAAGAAAAAATCACTCTAGAGATCAGAAAAGGAACGGATAAAGGGAGGTAATGCAGGTAGAGGAGGAAAGGAAAAGAACTTGGCTTAACAGTGCATTAATTGGCTATAAAATGTACATAAAAAGAGTATAGATAATATCAAGTGTTGTGCTCGGTAAGCTGATTGTTAACGACTCTTGTTGGTGACTTAATTGTTGTTGACTATTGTGGGTAACTTAACTGCTCGTGACTGGAGTGTTTGTGACTTAACTGTTAGTGACTGTTAGTGAGTTGACTGGATGTGACCTGACGTATGGCTCATTTTCAGTGTTTATTGTGGTATCAACGTATTATTTTCAGCACTTATACAGTATTTCTTCATATGATTCTTTCCTCTGAGTAAATATTTTCTACATATTATTAAAAAAACCCAAAACATTTCTGTTACCACGTCATGTTAGTGTTGCAATATTTGGTGAGTTCAGGCAGAAATTAAATGCCTATATTGCATCAGAATAATGTTGAACTCGTAAAAGAGAAAAAATAATTCACACACACATATTAAATGAATTGTAGCTGGGTGATAGGACATTTTTATTTCATAGCTGAATACAGTTATTACACCTGTTTTATTTCACCTGGATTCTAATTGGATGACCAGACTTATGGGCAATAGATCCTGACGTGTTTTAATATAACTAGTAGGAGTGAGACCCAGCTCTAGGCGTTATCATTCTAAACATGTCATGGTCCTGTTGATTAGGTTAGGTTAAGCTAGGTTAGCAATGACCTGCAAGATATTCTATGACCACTCAGAGATTTAAAATTAAACAAACATAGAAGTTATAGTTATTAGCCCATTATTCCTATTTAGTGTAATATAAACTGTATATATGTATGACTATTTAGTGTGCGTGTGCGTGCGTGTGCGTGCGTGTGCGTGTGCGTGCGTGTGTGTGTGTGTGTCATTGTTTATATTCCCCCCTCAACAAACTGGACACTAATTATTGATCACATACCCAGTGTCGTAAAGTTGGAGGTGGTAATACAACACCCTATATCATTACACGACCTGGTTATAATGTTAACTTTCCACAACAACAATATTAACACTGATTAAGAGAGATAATTTTTGTTATTCCACTTTTGTTAACTTTTGTTTGTTTAATGAGGTGTTTGTTTGGGATTTGTTTATTTTATTTTTATTTTCCTTTCCTCTCTCTTCTCATTTTTTTTTACTTTGTCTGTCTGTCTCTATTTTTAGCTCTATGTCTTTTTTACTTTCTTTATTCTCTGTTCGTGACTCTTTCCTCTCTTTCTTCTTTTTTTTTCCTATCTCTCTTTTTGTCACTATTTTCTCCCTTTCCTTTATCATTGTCTCTTTTCTTCTCTTCCTCTCTCTTTTTTCATTAGTTAGTGTACGGACACCATTTGTCTACTGACTGACTGACTGACTGACTGACGGACGAACGACACCGCAAACATATCCCATTATCATTCGCTGAGACAAAACTTAGCGAACTCAACCATTTCATAGTCTGCGCCCAGAATTTTCCGCGAAAAATATAACGAGACGAAACTTTACGAAGATTATTGTCTCGCTCTTTCTTTCGTCTCATATTTTACGCTTGTCTTATTCATTTTTACTCTTTATTTGTCATCTCCTTGTCAATGATTTCGCTTTTAATTCGTTCTTTCTATCTTGTTCTTTCTTCTTCTTTGTTTAATCATTCCCCTCTTCGTCACTAAACCTGTCATGTAAATCTTCTTATTCCATCTTCTCCTTTCTCCCCAATTATCATCATTCATATCTATTGCATCATTATTCACACATACTTATTCCCCTTTCTCATTTATCATTTGCTTCGTCACTTAACCTTTCTTCTTATCTTTCTTCTTTCTTCTTCTTTCTTCTTTCTTCTCTCTTCTGTTTTAGATTCTATTCAATAATGTGTCGTGTTTTCCTACGGGTATTTTTGGAAGCTGCTTATCCTGAGACAACACACTGCAGAGGAGGTGTCTATGAGAAGGAGGAAGGGAGGGGTAGAGAAAGAGAGGGAAGGAGGGTAAAGGAAGGGAGAGAACGGAGACAGGGCAAAGAGAGAAGGAGGGAGGGGAAGAAGCAAGGAAAGTGAAGGAAGGTAAAAAAGGAAGGGCAAGGAAGGAGTGTAAAGATAGGGAGGAGAGGGAAGGACGGGACAGAAAGGGTGAAGAGGGAAGAAGGTTAAATTGAGGACAAGGGAGGGTAAAATAAGGGAGGAGAGAGAAGGCTAAAAACGTAAGGGATAGAGGGAGGGTGAAGAAAGATTGGGGTGGGAGGGTAGGTAAAGAGAGAGAGAGAGAGAGAGAGAGAGAGAGAGAGAGAGAGAGTACCAGATGTCAGATCTAATTTGCAGCTGAGAAAAGCCAATCACTCATTTTTTTTTCAGGAACAGATGCTCTGAATAGGCACAAACCCCTTCACCTGAACAACCAAACGCTGGTAAAAAAATAAAACAGCTTCTAAAGAGTATACTCGGGGTTGTCGTTCACTCCACACAACAACTTTCACTGTATAAAATATTTCCAGGAAAGATTGCCACGCTGCCTTCATCAACTTAGAGCCGAGAACAGCCCCCCCCCCACCTCTCCAAAACCGCAGTTCTACTCTGTGTTGGACTGTGCCTACTTGTCGCGGTCTAATTCTACTTAAACACAACTTATGATCCTTAATAGAATGAAAACAAGAGCGATGCTTCAAGCTTAACCTAACCTAACTTAACCTAACTTAACCTAACCTAACCTAATCTAATCTAACCCCACTAAGAACCATTCACACAGCAGCTCCTTACTTCATCTTTGCTCTCTTAAGGCAAAAATTTCAAATGTTTTTATTTTGTGTTGGCTTAATTCTACTTAACTGCACTTAAAAGGTCTTTGAGTTGATGCACTTATAATAAAAACGATTCTTGAACATCTACTTTTGAGTTAATTACACCATGGAATTATTTTTGATTGTGGAGAGAAGAAAGAGGGTGTGTGTGTGTGTGTGTGTGTGTGTGTGCGTGTGTGTGTGTTTGTGTGTGTGTGTGTGTGTGTGTGTGTTTTTGTTGTATCATTAAGTTGATATACACTTGTGTCGGGACAGGTGAACTAATTACACTCTTGGCGTCTATTAATTACGTCAAATAACTGGACGCTAAGAAGAAACCTTCCTTGTACCTGTAATAATAAATCTCAGTTCTAAATAAATCCCAATCTTTATCATCATCTTTCCTCTCTACTTTTGTCCTTCTTCCTCACTTATTCATTCTAGCTCTCCTATTCTATTCTTCTACCTCATTAGTCTATTCTATCTGTTCCTTTCCTTTCCTTCTTCCCCTCCCTCTATCTCATTCTTTTTCCTTCATCTGTCCTTTACTTCACTTCTCGTCCTTCCTCTGTCCCTTACTGGTGTTCTTTCTCTCTCCTTCATTATCCTTCGCTTTCATCCTTCACTTAATTTTTTTTCTTTTCCCTTCATCTAATCTCTTCTTTCTTTTCTCTGTTTATCATTTTTCTGCCATACTCCCCTTCACTTCCCTTCATCTATTCCTCCCTTCGCGTATCCTCTACTCCCCTTTCACCCATTCATATTCTTCATCGTTTTATTTCTTCCATTCATCTCTCTCTCTCTCTCTCTCTCTCTCTTCTTCATTCTTTCATTTCTCTGTCTCTTTGTGTCTCGTTTAATTTCCTTCTCTCTTATATCTCCCTTCTTCCTACCTTACCATCCTTCCTTCATTCTTACCTCTTCTTTCTCTCTTTCACCTTCACTTCTCATACCTTCCTTCTCCCTCCCTCTTCCACTTTCCGGAATTTTATAAAATGTAATGCCTGGCCATCATCCCCAGGCTCTAATCAATAAAAGTTTTCCTCAGCTTGAGTTTTACGCAACAAGCTGGTGTAGGCGGTGGTAGGGAAGGCGCTGTTACAAAAACTGATGACAATATTCTCTCGCCCGTAATATTAAATTTATTGCCATTAGTTGATGAAGCTTGATGAAGCCTCCACTGCAGAGCCCAGGTAATGACCCTAGCAATACGGTGAAGCCTTTAAGCAGACCCCAGATAAGACCGGAGCGAAGGAGAAATTAAGAAAATGAGAGATAAATAAGCTAAGAGAGAGAGAAAAAAAAACCAAAATTGCAGATAAAGTGGAATTTTTAGGGAGGATGATAACATTATGATTACAGATACAGGAAAGGAATAACTACCCTTAGTGATTGATGATGATGTTAAGGTGACGGTAAGAATGATAACAGATATTATATTCTAATACTTACTAAATGGATTCAGCTACATTTAAGGAATTTATCACGGCAATATTCTCTCTCTTTCTCTCTCTCTCTTTTTTCTCTTTGTCTGTTCGGTTTCTCTCTCTCTCTCTCTCTCTCTGTTCATTGGTCTTCACCGCCCAAGATTTCGACTGTCAAGAAAATTATGTCAGTGGAATTACCATCAATAGATCCAGCTTCAAGTCTAAATCTCTCTCTCTCTCTCTCTCTCTCTCTCTCTCTCTCTCTCTCTCGTACCACTGATCACCACCACCTTGTTTAACTCCCCTTTGGAAAAAATTAGGAGAAAAATTACACCCTCGGAATAGAGTGACGTCTTCATGAATTTCAATGTCTTTCTTTGTCTTTAATTCTCTCTCTCACTCTCTCTCTGTCTGTCTGTCTGTCTGTCTGTCTGGGTTTCTTTGATCGTCTCCACCCAGGTCATCTCCTCTAAGAAAGAATTGCGTAAAGGAAAATTCATGACTTTTAGATACTGACTGACTTAAAGTTCACGTGTGTGTGTGTGTGTGTGTGTGTGTGTGTGTGTGTGGTTTGACATTATATTCCTCCAAGGGCAAACTCCATTTTTTTTTTTAAGGTAATTACGAATGACGTCTTTCTGTTAACCACCTTTCAGAAATTTTTTTGGGTGTTTGAGAGTCTTATGAGATTGTTCTATGAAATTGTTAATGTGAGAAATACCCATAATTAATCCATTGAAGCTGAGATATAGAGATATGGTATTAAGAGGTAATAGTAATATAAGTCAGTTCTCTTATCTTCTCTTATCACATCGGTTAAGGATAAACAAAAAAATAACACCGTATAAATCCTTAAGAAAATCCGATCTCAAATCCATTTCCCTGAAGATAACAATTCAGAGGTTCGGCTATTTTAGATAACAGTATCACCCGGTTTATATTTTGCTGAGTCAGTTAGCTCTATATACGTTACTAACTCACTGACCAACTCACTGACTCGCTGATAAAAAAACACGTCTATAAATTCACTCTGTTAACTCTGACTTCATATTTCCACTTAATATTGACTCTTATATTTAACGGCGATAAATATAACACAGCTTTGTTAATAATTTATATATATATGTGTGTAACGATGGTAGGAAACTGGGGACAAATTATACTAAGGTATTGTAATGTTTTATCTGACTACTTCTGCTTCATTGTTGTATCTTTCTTATTATAGTTCTTTACATTTTACTTTGATTTGTGTGTTGAGTGAGGCAGACTCTATAATAATTGTAGACGTAATCCCTACAGTACGATGCTAATCCCATGAGAACAGAGGTTATGTTAATCCGTTGAGTACCCTGACTTATCATCCTTGAGTACAATAACTTAATCCCTCGAGTTCGAAGTCGAAATTATTTGTATACAATGACCTTTTTAATTGACTAGGACCATATTGTAGTCTAGTGCGCCTCATAGTGAAGACCCTAGACGCTGTTCTCATCATAATTTAGCTTAAAATATTTCAGTAATCCCTCTACATAAATTTCCTCGACGATAAACAAGTGTATAGAAGATATATGGTGACTGTTCAAATAGGCCCTCAGCCCTAATGGACCCTGTTACTTGTGAAGGAGTTAAGTTAGGTTAGGTTAGGTTAGGTTAGGTTAGGTTAGGTTAGGTTGGGTTGGGGTCTATTAGGACTGAAATTGGAGCTGTGGTGTATAGCCAAGGATAGACTGATATATTTTTAGTCGCTGGTCAAGGCATTGCGAAACGTCTGTCAATAAAGATGATGTACTGTACACTGAGGGTCTAGGTATTGATGTTCATTATACGCCTGCGCTTTTCACACACACACACACACACACACACACACACACACACACACACACACACACACACACACACACACAATTTTACATATATGACGTGTATGTAATATTGTTAAGAGCTTATAGGGGGGTTTAGTCATAGCTAGAGATTACTCTCAGTTCACCTACCCTAACGCGCACTCATTGTCCTGTAGAAAAGGCGAGAAAAAATAAAGGTTTCAACCATACTAAAATACATTATCACACAAAGTCTAAAATAAGAACACGCTGCATAGAATAATTCCAGGCATTATATGAAAATGGAGACAAAATTAAAATATTGCAGAGCTGCCACCTTTAACTTTGATTCTTAATCTGTTTACACAACCTCCAAATTAAGAAATCATTACAACACTCAGGTGATGACATGACGAGTGATTACACACCATTTCGAAAGCTCTAACTCTTCCCAGACATTTCCAGATAACTAAAATACACGAGAGATGCTCCACAGTTCAGTATTCCCTCCAGCCATCAACCTTCCTGATTCACGGCACCCGCCCGTCCGCCTCCCAGCCGTAGTAATGCCTTCAGATCCTTCCACTTCCACTCCACAATGAACTCCAGGAAAAAACAACTCTTCACCATCTTCCCTCCAGCCACTACAGCGTCTTCGTCAACCTAAATATACCAGACTTACTGACGTTACTGCCAGTTCCTCCTTCAGTCGCATCGCTTAATATATGAATAAAAATTTCTAAAAAGTGAATAAAATAATCCGTAGTTTAAGAAGCCTATGAGAAATAACTATTAGGAAGATCATTAACGAGATACTAAGGTCATTGTTCTCGTCTTATCTATATGTTATCTTCATTATCATTAATTATAATATGTCACATCTTTATTGGACTTATTTTTAACTAAATACGTACGTGTTTATGATATAGTTCAGGAATCAGTGATAAACATGTCAGTAATTTAGGATCTCAGAAACACACACACACACGCACACACACACACACACACACACACACACACACTCTCCACCTTAAGCTTATAACTGTAACAATACCTCCTCTGTGGCTTAAATAACAAAGAGGTTATTCTGAAGAGGTGAAGAGAGGTCATGCGGAGAGGTCATACAGAGAGGTCATGCAGAGAGGTCATGTGGAGAGGTCATCATTCTTCACATACTCCTCCTCGTCATCAAGTAATATTTGTTAGATAAATATGTAACAACTAATTTTTACAACAAACTGAGTGTGATATTAGATTATTGAATTTACTATCCCACTGTCTACCTATCTGTCTGTATGTCTTTAAAACTGTTTTTCTCCTTTTTTTTTTGTCTGTCTGTCTGTCTCTCTGAATGGTTATCTGTCTTCCTCTGTCTCTGGGCTCTACCTGTCTGTGTTTCATCTGTCTGTCTATTGAATGGAGGTTGAAATTATAGAATTAAAATATATTGAATGACAGACTCAGGATGGGAGTTATTTCCTTCAGTGAGGTCACAGCTACGGCTAGCAAGTGGCATTAACCTTTTTGCTAAATATAGTTGATAGAGATTAAACCGTAAAAAAAAATAGTGCTTGTGTGATTCAAAATATTTCTTTTATATCGACTTTATTAACATTCAGAATATTCGTTTTCCTCTGCAACCTAACCTAAGTAAATACCCTTTTTACAGTGCAGTCCAACCCCAGAGGAATTGTATACAAGAATACCACTGTTATTATTAGTATTGTTATTATTATTAGTAGTAGTGCTGTTACTATTAGTTATCGATGTTACTTTTACTAATACAGAGAGATTGATGGACGGCCGGACAGACAGACGTACTGGCAGATCATCTACCTGTATACACAACTAACAAGAATATGAGGCAATAATTTTCTCCATTACCAAACAAGATAAATCGAAAGAAAGTTGTTTTATACGTGGCCAGGGTGAGTGAGTGAGTGAGTGAGCTAGTAAGTGGGTACGGTACAAAGCGAACGAGTGACAGAATGAGTCAGTGAACTAGTGAGCAAGTATACAAATGAGCCAATAAGTAAATGGCCTGGTGAGTGAGTGAGTGAGACTGAGTGAGTTAGCCACTGAAATTTACCTCTACCCCGACCATTCCACTATTCTTAACTATCATGTCACTATTTCATAAACACTGTCCTTAAACCTTCCATTCCTTCTACTTTATCAATCACTCTCTGCTTTTCCACTCGTCATCAATTATGGATTCTTACCTGACCTCTGACCTCTCCCGCCATGACGTCAGCGGGGCTCCTCAGCTCGACATATGACCTTTTACCACATAACGCAGACAACATCCTTTCCTTATGTTCCTTCCCCGAAATATCAGGAAGAAAAGAGGACAACTGATGCTGTTCTTTTGTCTGTCTGTCTGTCTGTCTGTGTCAATCCTAATAATTTCTTCTTCGATAGTGTCATAGTTAAGTTGTTAAAAGTGCTGCTTGTCCGTTGTTATCCATCTTACAATCCTCTAAAACTTGTCTGCACATTCCGTCTATTGTCCCTTCATGTTATGCCAAGGTGTTTCAATTATGTAATCAGTTTCATGTTTTTCATCTGACACAACATTACCGTGGGTCATGTCCAAGGGATTAATTCTTTGTCACTGTTCTCTGGTGTTTATCGTTCGTTTGTAATTCTGTATTTTTTTTTTTATTAAATTGAAAAACATTGGAAAGTGACCACTGTACGAGGACTCAATCTTTTTATTTTATTTTATACATCATGATTTATCGCATAGCATCACACTCTTATATTTCTTGCATCTTTTTCTTATTTACCAGAGCGCTGAACTGACTACCCCCCCCCACCCCCCCCCGAACGAGAGGTAAAATTACGAAGTCTGGTGAACTTTATTGGCTGCGTTTAGTCACTTCACTTGCCGCCTTCCCTGCCCTGAATAATAATTTTCGCCACCCGTGAGGAATGTTTTCTCAGGGGCCAGCTTTACACACCCAGAGATCAATTCTTCCTAGTAATATTTATTTTCTCACAAGAATAGTCCTCTTATCGGCCATTTTGAATATAACACTCATTAGAAAAGGCATAAATTCACAAAGGGTCGTATGTTTAATGAGTACTATTCAGAGGACAAATTAAAGACACAAGATCGTTTCCAAGAGATTCCCCAATTTAATTAGGTCAGGTGGTGAGAGGGAACTTGCTTAATTAAGGTCAAGTCTAAGTATAATTTTGATGGGCTCACCTGAAGACTCTCCACCCCAGCTTATGTCACCTATTGATTAACCACCTTATATCTTTCATTTTTCTAAGTTAATACATCACCAAACAGCCAACATATACTGAATCTCAGAGCATCACCACACGAGATCTTAGTCCACAACACGGGAGGCAACGGCGACTCTACTCAATTAGTGGAGACGCAAGACTCACGAGCAAGTACAAAAGCAATGATAACTGATAAATAAAACTGACTTGGACATACCTGTAGTGAGATGTGTTGTGGTGTGTTACGGTCTCTCGAGAAGCTGTTAACTTTCACTTACCTGGAAAAAAACAACAATTAGATTAACCTTCCATCCTGCTTTACACATATAAACAAATTTTGTCATGGTTGAGGATGAAGTCGCCTCGTATACCTCGTTATATATTGGCAGGATCTCAATGATGTGTTTGTTGTAAAGCAAAAATACATACATACATCCATACATTACATACATACATACATACATAGCATATATTACGTACATACACACATACATACACACATACATACATACATAACATACATTACGTACATACACACATAACATACACACATACATACTTCAATTAATATCGTTTGTGGCAAAGTCGAGAATTCTCCAATTGATTTCTGCTGTTACAAAAAGAGAGAAATACAAACTTATGAATTAAACATTGCGTTGTCATTCACGTGTAGATGGAGGCGTTTTGGAGTGTGGTCAACCAGTGAGATGTTGCGTTGGGCGTTTTATGAAAGGACAGCCATGCCAGAGCGTTATATTATTTTATTATTTTATTTTACTATTTTATTTTAGTATTTATTTTATTATTTTATTTATTTATTTATTTATTATTATTATTTTTTACGGGGATTAGCGCACCCGGGCACAGGTCACTGACCCACATCGAGGCCTGGGAGCGAAAATGTAATAATAATAATAACAATAATAATAATAATAATTCATAAGTAAAATTTATAATAAAAATACCAAAATAAAAATAATAAAATAATAATGATAATAATAATAATAATAATAATAAAAACACTGTAACAACAACAACAACGACGACGACGTTGATGATGCTGATAATAATAATAATAATAATAAATTAATAATAATAATAATAAATTAATAATAATAATAAATTAATAATAATAATAATAATAATAAATTAATAATAATAATAAATTAATAATAATAATAATAATAATAATAAATTAATAATAATAATAATAATAATAATAATAATAATAATAATAATAAATAATAAATAATAATAATAAATAATAAATAATAATAATAATAATAATAATAATAATAATAATAATAATAATAATAATAATAATAATAATAATAATAATAATAATAATAATAATAATAATAATAATAATAATAATAATAATAATACAGAACCATAATAATAAAGAACCATCCAGAAAAAAAAGAAAAGAAAAAAAGATCAAGAGTGAGAAACAATATATTTATGTTGTGTTGGCAATCGTAAGAAAAACAATTGAGACCCTACAATTGTGTGTATATGAGGCAGAAAGTCAGATCAACAACCTGGGACTTGGTCACAATTTTCGTGAAGCCATATGAAAACAGGAGCTACCATTACCTGTAGACAACACATTATGCTTCCAATATATTCCTAGGCAGTAGTACCTCCCTGTTTGGTAACTGCCTACTACCTACTAGGTTGTTATTGTCATTCCTTTAAAAATAATATTATGATAAAAATGTTGATTAAATCGGATCTACAGGTATTTGTCTCTAGCATTGTCACCAGATTGTACAAAAGATCTTATGTCTGTCACTATTCACTCAAAATTGTCGCTAAATGAGAGTAAATATCTCTATATCTAGATAACACTAACCCCTAAACGTGTTGTATAATATTGCACAAGATTTACGATAATTAATACCACCAAACTACTATAGTCTCCCTTCATGACTTCTGATCCTCCTCCGTCTCCAGTTTTCCCTCTCAAGCAATGCAATTTTTTGTCTCTTTTTCGTGTTGTTTTTCTATATTTTAATTGTACCAATCAAGCGAGCCATAAAAAAAACATGTGTGTGTTCTCGTTGTCTGACTCTTTCAATATTTGCACTAACTTGCCACACCAACACGTACCGCCCGACCTGTTGTTGTTGTGTACCGGTGTGATGGTCAACAATATTTTCCGCACAGTTTTGCCTAAAATGCTACCTTACTTGTTTTTTGCGAGTGTATTTTATTTTGTACAATAAAAAACAAATATGGATCGTGGGGGGGGCGGGGGTTTTCTGTTGATTTTGTTTCCGGCCAACCTGCACCACATAGCGGATGAGTCAACCAGGTACAGTGTTTTTCTGTTGCAGTAAAGGTCACTGATTCACTCCTCGACCCAGCTCTGAATAGGTACCAAACTTTACAGTTGGATAAGAGATGGTGGTCGAGTGCAGTGTGGGCCGCGTTTAGTATTTGTGTACTGTAAAGGAGCTAGGTCATCAGTGTTCTGTATCCTCACAGCCCTGACCTATTGGAGCCTTTTCAATATTGTGGGAGTTTTGAAGAGAAGAGGAAATAAAATATAGTTTACGCTCTATAAGACGTATTTTAACATCTTAAGTGTGGACTACTGGTTAAGTGAGAGGGTATTACTTCACACACGCCAGGTGTATTATATCCTAATGGGGCACTAACATATTTATCGGAAAAACGGAAAATTCTTAGCTGCTGCTGCGCCGTGCTCTTATCTTAGTTAATTGGTGCTGATGGGGTGGGGGTCCTTTCTAAAATTACAATAATCACTCGACTGAAAGGCCATAATGGTAAGTCGAGAGGATAACTACTTCAGGTGGGGGTTGTATTATGTGAAGTCTTCATCGGCAAGAGAACATCGAGTTCAGTGTAAAACATCACTAGCATAGGCAGTCACCGGCACCTGGCGTTCCTCTCATGCTGTACTGACATGCTTAGTAAATCCAAGTTTCACTGCTTCTGCCAGCACGGGCGCTCCCGTATGTCACCAGCAGGTGAGCTTCAACCCCGTGGTCATGACTTCTCCCACCATTACCTGAACACCAAACTTTACAAGAAGGAACTTAGTTTATCTTAGGAAATACCTTCTCTTCAGTTTGGTTCCAACCTGGAATTAAGTTTTATCAACTTAGATTAGCTTGAAATAAAGTTTTAATCAACCTGGAAAGAAGTTTTCCTCATCCTTCAGCTTGGTGACTAACACCTCACTCCGGCACCAAGTTGTGCTGGTGACACACCGACCCAAGGACACACGTTTAATGACAGCAATACTTGAGAGAGATGTAATATTATCGCCAGGCTTAGCTGTGGTCTTCAGTCCATCACAACTACGGTGTAAGGAACTGGTAGTTAAATTTATCTTTGTTTGATGAAATTGCACTGATTTCCTATTTTTTTAAACTCATGATGTTGAAACCAAACCAAACCAAACCAAACCTAACTCAACTCAACCCAACCCAACCCAACCCAACCTCACCCTGCGCCTCACTACACAGCCTTAGAGACGTAAGGTATCTCTGTCTCACTCTTTAAGTTTTCTAATTAGTCGCTCGGTGCCCAATTAAATAAAGTTGTTTGTCACACCTTTGATGACACTGACACATACCTTTAATTTCTCATCCTTTAGAATTATTGAACTTATTTTTAATTAACGATCAAATAACGTTATTAAAAGGTGTAAGGGCAAACATGACAAAGGGTTAACAATAAACAACAGAAAAATAATAATAATAATAATAATAATAAAGAACAATGAACCACAATAAACAACATATGATAACAATGAATAACCAATATTCTCAATAAACAAAAAATGAATAATAGAATACAAAAACTTGCAATAATATACATATACATACAGAACACACACATTCATAGGCGTTACGACACACACAGGTATACACGCGGAACTTCCCCCCCCAACAGTGAGATCGGCAGCGCACACCATCAACCAGGGGCAGGCGATCGGACATTCAAACAATATCTGACAGCGACAGGTTTAGGGGTAACTTAATATTTTCATTCATGTATCCTATTTTTCTCTGTATTTTTGTGTACAACTCCAGTGTAAGTCAGTATTGTGGGAGATAGCCATATGAATTGTTCAAGTGACACTACTCTCTCTTTCTCTCTCTCGTTCTCTTATTTCCCCAAGGTTAGAAGGGGGTAGAAGGGGAGGAAATAGGGGGGGGAAAGGGGAAGGGAGAGGAATGGGGGGGAAGGGAGGTGGGAGAAAGGGGAGAGGGGTGGGTGTTCAAAGTAGGGGGGAGGGGAGAGAGGAGAAGAATCGTCAGAATCGTCTTCAAGGGAAAATATTTTTATGGGTGCGTGACGACAAGGATGGTGAGAGGTGCCTCAGAAATCAGTGACCCAGAAAATGTTTGTTCAACAATATTTTTACGCCTTTTTAAATAACCTGTCAATCACAAATTTGTGTGTGAGAGAGAGAGAGAGAGAGAGAGAGAGAGAGAGACCTCCTAATAAAGCAAATATTACATGACAGTTCTCACACTTGTTGTTAGACGCTCTCATCATCCAGTAAATGTCAGCCGGCCATGTGACTGTCAGCCAGCCATGTGACTGTCAACCAGCCATGTGACTGTCAGCCCCAGGTAGCTGATCAGTAAGATGTACTACTGATGAGGTTATTAAATTCACTAATGACCCAGGATATTTTGTGAGACTCCTGTGGGATTTAGTATGAACATATTTGCTTTAATTAAGGCGAAGGACGCGCTTGGTAGTATTTTCTTAATTACTTTCTTTTCATCTTTTAAGTTTAACTTTTTCCACGTTTATCTATTTCTAAGTAAATTTGATTACTTAACTAGTTTACCTTATATATAAACTGTACATAATCTGAGTGCTTTAAGGTATCAATATACTGGCAAGGCTGAGAGGTGATTATTATTGTTACCTATAGCAAGTTACATGCACTGAGCGCCTCCCTCTGCTGCAGTCTTACGTGAGGTGTTAAGGTCGGGTGAGTAAACAAGAAGCTCTGTGTTACTTCAGGTCCGCCTTACTGTTGCTGGTAAAGAACCTCGTCAGAAGGAAGATCTTTCGTCCTGGGCGTCTCCTCCTCCTTGATGATATTAGCAGACTAAATCCTTATGAAGCTCGGTGTATCGTGTTAGACAGTTGTTGCTCACAGAGGCGCTCGTCGTGTAGAAAATGTTGCAGGTTAGTTACGTCTGTTTTATCATCAGGTGTCAGGGGATTTGTTGTCACTCTGCCAACTTTGTTGTGTTATTGGCTGGCAGAGGACCTGACCAGGCTACAAGGAGCTGCGTGTCTGCCAACTCCCACCAGAAAAAAAAAACTTCCCGTGATGTAATGTTCTTACTAAACACCGCCACATTAAGCTCAAAGTTTACACGGGTTTCTCCTTAAAGACTCATGCGTGGCCAGATTTGTTTCTTGCAGCTTTTGGAAAACAAATGATGTGCGTCTTCCTCCTCCTGCACCACCTGCCTCACCACCTGCTCCATCATCCTTCTTCTGCTTCGCCTGCCTGTTGATTCACCTTCCTCTTGCAGCATCTGGCGCTTCATCCTCCTCCTGCACCACTCCTGCCTCACCACTTGGTGCATCCTCCTCCTCCTCCTCCTGCACCACCTGGTACTTCTTCCTCCTCCTGCACCCCCTGGTACTTCATCCTCCTCCTGCACCACCTGGCGCTTCATCCGCCTCCTGCACCACCCGCCTCACCACTTGGTGCATCCTCCTCCTCCTGCACCACCTGGTACTTCATCCTCCTCCTGCACCACCTGGAGCTTCATCCTCCTCCTGCACCACCTGGTACTTCATCCTCCTCCTGCACCACCTACTGCATCATCTTCAAGATAGTTCCATTTTACCGATTTTTTGGGGCCACGATTTGAGGTCCAGAGAACACCCGACTGCAGAGAAAATAAGAGACTCGCACTTTATCAAGCTTCTCTTTGCTTGGGCCAGAATGGAATAATATCACAAGACGTTCTCCTCTCCGCCTTTGATTTAGTCTTTTAGAAAACTGTGTATCGCTAAATTCTTTCCTTGCAACAACATATTGTAATATGAAACATAATATAATTAAATCTTATACTTAATATTTTGGGTTTAGTTGTATAGCGACGCGTGTTTGGAAGATTTGCGGTGTTTGTTTGTGTGTGTGTGTGTGTGTGTGTGTGTGTGTGTGTGTGTGTGTGTCGCTCACAAATTGACCTACTACACGGAACAAGCAACGTACTGGATGGTATATTGGATATCATCTATCTAGTGATCACCAGGTGGCTTCCCCGTACCAATTCCCTGCCAGTTATATTATTTTTTTTTTTTACAGTAAATTCTCATCCCACTACTGTACCATCCTGACGCTGCTTCATACGTGGATATTTCTTTCTACTCACGAATCCACTAATTGGGTTTTTATGTGACAGGCAGTGATAGATGGTGGCAAAAAGAGATTTGACATCGATTGAATACGACAGTTTTATACAGCGGAGGCACGTAAATTTACCCTTTTGAGGGGTACGGATGAAGTGAGAGGCAAAAAGAGATTTGACATCGATTGAATACGACAGTTTTATACAGCGGAGGCACGTAAATTTACCCTTTTGGGGGAGGGGAGGAGAGGGAGGAGAAGGGGAGGGGTGAGAGGGGACGGATGGAAAAGGGAAGTTAATTATGAGAGCTATTTCTGTAACAACTGTGATTATTAATACCTTTTGACTGGTTGAATGGCTGGGTGATTGACTGAATGATTGAGTGGTTGAATGGCTGGGTGATTGACTGAATGATTGAGTGGTTGAATGGCTGGGTGATTGACTGAATGATTGAGTGGTTGAATGGCTGGGTGATTGACTAGATATGAAATAGACTGGCTGGGTGATTGACTGACTGACTGACTGACTGACTGAAAGAATTTACTGAATCAATTTTTAGATGATTGTTGGTTGGGCTAGGTTAGGTTAGTTTAGGTAAGGTTAGGTTACGTTAAGTAGTAGTAGTAGCAATAATAACAACAATATTAAAAACTAATAATAACACATGAATACACAACAAAATCACCAAAACGAATAACTTAACCTGACAAATTACCATCACATATGAATGCCCTGCCATCATTTTCCAACCTCCTTCATTCCTTCCTTCATCACCAGTCTCTCTATGTACCCTCCTTATCTCCTTCACCTATCCTTCTTCCCACCCGTCATCTCTCCTTACTGGTGCAAAAGTTAAGTGGGTGGTATAGCGAGGGTGAAAATCGTGTTTGTGGGGCAAGGCGGGTGTTTTCTGACGGGCTATCGCGAAGTGTCCGTCTATCAGCGTGTAGCGAGAGGGAGGGAGACGTGTGGAGGAAGGAAATTTTTGACAAGAAGGAAGACGGGAAGGTGTTAAGGCGTGAAGAAGCGGGAGGAGAGGAGGAGGAGGAAAGGAAGAGGTGGAATAGGAGGAAGAGGAGTAATCGAAGGAATAAGAGGATGAAGAGGAAGAATAGGAAGAATAGAAGCTTTAACAAGAAGAGGAGGAGTAAGAAGAGTAAGAACAAGAATAGGAAGAATAGAAGCAGTATCAGGGAGAAGGAAATAAATGGAGGAAGAGGATTAGGAAGAGGAATAGGAGTTAAATAAAAGGCTCGAGGATGAAAATTATGAAGAGAAAGAAGGAGAAGAAGAAGAGGAAGAAGATGAATAATAATAAGGAATTGGTGAACTTGTGAGGGAGGAAGATGAGGAAGGCATTAAAGCGTGAAGAACTGAAGAAGAAGGAGGAGGAAGAAGAAGGAGGAAGAAGAAGGAGGAAGAAGAAGAATCGGGGGAAGTTATATGGCAATCAAAAGAAGGTGAAGGAGGAGGAGGAACAAAAGGTAAACGAAAAAATGGAGAAGAATGCAATGAATGGGAGAGAGAAGAAGAGAATGAAAGGAGGTTGAAGAAATTATGAAAGAAAATGAATATTCGGGTCTAAATTCGAAGAAGAAGAAGAAGAAGATGAAGAATATACAGGAGAAGAAGAAAAAGAAAGAAGATCAATTTAACAAGTGCAAGGTAGTAGGCAGCTACCAAACAGGGAGGTACTACCGCCTGGGAAGATATTGGAAGCATATTGTGTGGTCTAATGGTAGTCCTTGCTGCCATATGGCATCAAGAAAATTACGACCAAATCCCAGGTTGCTGATCTGACTCTCTATCTCATTTACACACAATTGTAGGGTCTCAATTGTCTCTCTTACTAGTGACAACACAACATACATACTGTATATCGTTTCTCACGCTTGATTTATTTTTTTCGTTTTTCTATGTATTTATGGTTATTATTTTATAATTTTTTATATATTTTTATTATTATTATAATATTATAATAATACTAATATTATAATATAATAATAATAATAATAATAATAATAATAATAATAATAATAATAATAATTAGTATAATTATAATTATAATTATAATAATAATAATGATAATGATATTATTATTATTATTATTATTATTATTATTATTATTATTATTATTATTATTATTATTATTATATTTTCGCCCCCCCCCCCAGGCCCTGATGTGGATCAGTGACCTGTGCCCGGGTGGACTAATGCCCGTAAAAGAAAAAACATACATTTTGGAACACCTGCCGTCACTTATAATTAACTCAAGGTAAACACATCCCATAAACACATCAGCACAAGAGAGTCGTTCGATAATACCAAACTCTTTCTTGAAATATATCTCCATCGTTTAAATTTGATCTCCCTTCTGTGTAAACACTAAAACGAGAGAAAAGAAACACAGAAAAAAACAGATGCTGCATTAATGGTGTTTTATTTATTATTTTTCTTAAGATTTCTGCAGATGTAAAAAAAAAATAATCAATATATGTGAAACTAAAACGAAAAATATATTCAGTAAGGTCAAGAGAGACGTCATCAACAGAGAAAATTTATTCATTGTAACTTAAAATCCAGAAACTTTTACAATAAGAGACATAGAAGTTGCAAGTAGTTAAGATAGAGCAATAAGACAGATGTTGCAAATAGTTAAGATAGAGCAATAAAACAGATGTTATCAAGATAAGGACAGCTGTTGCAAGCAGTTTAAGATAAAGCAACAAAACCAATAATATAATGACAATAAAACAGTAATTAAAAATATAGACAAAAGAACTTTAAGAGTCCACAATTTTCACTTGACAAGATAAAGACGAATGTTATAAGAAATAGTTGAGAACATTAGATTAAAACTTCACGACGCCGGGAGGAAGAGGGAAGAGCTTATTTTTCTACGCTAAAATTTCTGAGTTCCATCCATTTTTTGTTTCTGTCTTTTGATTCTGATGCATATCGTGTGTTGGTTCCCGAGGAGGTATTCATAGGAGATGAATTATGTTCTTTTGTTTGAGTGGTGGGAGGGGGAGAGTGAGCGAGAGGGGAGAGAGGGGTGAGATGGGAGAGAGGGGATAGGGGAGGGAAGGAGGGAGAAGAGAGAGGAGAGACTGGATAGGGGAAGGAGAGGCAGAGAGGGGAAAGGGGAGGAGGAGGGGAAGGGGAGGGGGAGAGAGGTGAGGGAAGAAGGGGTGAGAGGAGAGAGGGAAAGTGGAGAGAGAGGTAAGGGGAGGAGATGGGATGGAGGAGCAAAAATACCAGTGCCTACACTAATTAAAAATCATCCGAGCGGATGCATCTCTGAACCGTGAACCTTTACCATGGCAGGGTGACGCTGTTACTGTAAATTAATGTACTCACCGCTGGATGTTGTCTGATTTCATTGATTTCTTTCAAATAAATTCCCGTGTGTTTCAAAGGCATGAAAACTTCTACGAACAAAATTTTACCCAGAAAACATTTTTAAGTTTATCGTGTAATCTAGACTAAAACTTGGAAGGAGTTAACTTTAAACAAATAATAAGTTGTACCGGAAAATAGTTTAATGTTAACGAGGTGTACCACGAAAAAAATAATACAAATAAAAGTAAAATTTGACGCTGGGAGAGTGAGGGAAAAGCACTGAACGTGTATATCGTGCGTTGTGAGGCTTAGACGATGATGCTCAAGAATCACATTTCACGTGACCTTTATGTTGACCTCTCACGGAGGGGTCGAGACACACACACACCTATGTAAGATATTTAGTAATTGTTAGTCGTATAAGATAAAACCAAAAAGTCGTATGGATTATGGGTATAAAATATAATATTAATCCAAAGAAGGCATATATGACCTTTGGTGACCTGGGGCAACTACCCTACCTCCTAACACCACAATAGGTCTTGGAGATTAATAATATATTACGGTGAACTGCGGTGTCTTGTCTTCATTTGGGATGGGAATCAAGCAGACAAAAATGATATTCGAGAAACACACAGACAGCAATATCCCCCCAGCAATAACCTTCATTGTTCATATGATGGACAATGTCGCCCAGCCGGAGAAGGAACAATGGTGTAGAAAAAGAGGAACAAATATAGGTTGAGGAAGAGTGAACATAGGTGGGCAGGAGGTCCATTGTCTGACGGGGGGAACAATAGTGAAGACTAGCTTAGGGTTAATGAGGGACGCTACAAGTAATATGTATATATATATATATATATATATATATATATATATATATATATATATATATATATATTTGTATATATATATATATATATATATATATATATTTGTATATATATATATATATATATATATATATATATATATATATATATATATATATATATATATATATATATATATATATATATATATATATATATATATATATATATATATATATATATATATATATATATATATATATATATATATATATATATATATATATATATATATATATATATATATATATATATATATATATGTGTGTGTGTGTGTTGCAGGGATGTTCATACAATAAATCTTGTTATAAAATAAGGATAAGTTCTTATAAATTCTATCTCCCCCCCTGGTGATGTTTAGTCATTCATTTATGTCTTTCTTTATTAAGTTAGGTTAGGTTAATACTAATCACATTCACGTATTTTGTATTTTACGTATTTACTTAATTGCTCCTACCTTTACTGATTTACTCACCAGGATCTAGTCATGCATTACCCTCTATCGCACTTAAACTTTCTATACTGTACCGCGCATTACTCTCCTCATCAACATCTATCTCTTTATTTTCAACCAGAGAGAATTGTTTCCAGAATGTTACATACGTCAATTAACCTGAGGATTATACCACACCTGTACTGCCAAACAACATGCAAACCGAACCTTTAAAAGCAATTTCCTCGATACACATCACACATCAGCCACAGGTAAATGTCTCAAAATTCTAAGTTTGGGATTAACACACTTCAGTACAGAAAAACCCTTAACCATTACGATTTAACCCTTTCAGTAAGATTAAACCCTTTAAAAACGATCATGACCTATACTACCCAGAGGACGATAGCGTTGAACTCAGGGACTCCAATTATCGTACTCAAGTTAAAATCTATTACTCTACTACCGTATATTAAACTGGTGCCGCAGGAGGAAGGGTATTCAGGCCTAGAACAATGGCACAAATTAGTGGCTCATAAACAATCAGTAATTAGAGCGCTTGATTCAGCTGTGGTAATTGTGCCGGTGACTGCTGCACTCTGTGGGTCATTGTGAGCTTTCCTGGAACCTGCACGTTTTTGGGAGTTGTTCTGAGTTTAATCTACCTACGGCTATAGTATTGATTTGAAAGAGAAATGGCCCCGCCTTAGGTTAGGTTAGGTTTGGTTAAGTTTAGTACATTAAGGGTAGGTTTTGTTAGGTTAGGTTGGATTTTAGTTGAATTCAGTTTAGTTAGGTTTGGTTAGGTTAGATTTGGTTAGGCTAGAGTTGGTTTGGTTAAATTTAGGTAAGGTTAGGTTGGGTTAGGTTAAGTTAATGATAATGCTTTAGTTACATTAGGTTAGATTACGATAGTTTTTGGTTAGGTTAAGTTAGATTTTGGTTAGATTAGCTTAGGCTTTGGTTAGCTTAAATTATACATAGATATGGTCATGTTTTAGATCAAATACTCATATAAAAACAAACAAATCGCTACCCCACTGAATATTGTATAATACTCTAATACAGAAATCCTAGTATGACCTTAATCGGTTCTTGAAATCATACAGAGATCCCAAATAGCTCGCAAACTGTAGCTACAACACAATTTCATAACGTAATTAAATCCCACGAGGAGTTACCAGTGTGTAGAATTCAAGGGAACTCTACCACTTGTTGAATTCCCTTTGGAGTCAATTTTACTGTGATGTCAAACTTAAATTCCCTACACTTGTTTTTTTTTTTTTTTTAGGTTTTTGATATTTTTTGTTACATTTTTGTTTTGTTTCGCTGCTGCTTTTGTTTTGTTTTGTTATTGCTTCTGTTTATTTTTTGTATTTTGTTTATTATTTTTAATTTTTTTCCTTATGTAGATTTTGTATAAATAATTTGTTTTAATAAACTCATACAACATCACTATTTTTTTTTACTTATAATCGGTGTAATATATCATTGTATTAAGTATATTTCTAGTTTTATATAAAGAGATTATTGAATAGTCATGTGTAATTACTTTGCTGATATCGTTAATAAAATTTTGATGAAGTTATTTATCTTATGTATGATGGATGGTGATAAGATATGTTATCGAGTCCAGGAGATAAGAAGAAACCACATTAAGTGTGATAGAGAAAATGGTAGAAAGCGATTAACCAATAAATAAAATAGATATCAAACTAAACTGTTTTAATAAGGTGGATGTTGACGAAAACGAAAACATAAACACTAAACCTTATTGAGAAAAAACGAGAATATCAGATTATAGGAGATAATAAAAAAAATAATGAATAACAATGAAAACACACCACGAAGAAACTGGCAAAGAGAAATACGAAGATCAAGACATAAGGACTTAAAAATCTCCAGCAACTTTTCACATGAGTTTGCGGGGAGCCATTAAAATTATGTTTAGATCAAGGTTATGTAAAAAGTGTGTGTTATCTGTCGAACACCCGGGCCGGCCGCTGTCTCACCTCTCTTGATGCAAACTTCTCGCGTTCTGAGTTTTACGGAGCGATGGTGGAGGATGGGAGAAGGAGGGGGAAGTGAGGGAAAGTTGTGAGAGGTAGTGAAGGAAGGTATTGACAAGGTGGGGGGGTAGTGGTAGGGATAAGGTGGGGAAGTAGTGAGGGAATCGAGTAGGAAGGACGTGGAGGATTAATGAAGGAATGATGATGGTGGTAGTGAGGTAACAGTGATTGGGGGTTAGGAGCAGTGCAGGATGATGTGAGGGGGATAGTGAGGGAGAGATGTGAGGGATAGTGAGGGAGATGTTATGAGGGTAGTGAGGGAATAAAGGGGAGAGAGGATCGTTGTGAGGGAGGACCGTGATGGGTAGTGAAGGGGTAATTAGGAGATGATAGGAAGGGTCATCGAAGTAGATTATGAGGTTAAGTGAAGGGATTAGTGAAGGTTAATGAAGGGAAATGAAAGGAGGATTATCATACCAGCCTTAAAACATTACAAAAGTAGAGACCCAAATGTTTAACTCTCCTAAATATGAATATCCATAACATGACAATCGCCGCAGTAAATTTTCATCAAGTTGTAACGACCAGTGAGTCCAGGCATACACAAATGGCTATTATAAGGTCATAGGTCACGGTCACACCCACACGTAAAGGTCAAATGTCCACAAAAGGTCACATGGAAACTCTCCACCCTCGCTGTTTATATTATAGATACGTTTAACCTTTTGATGACGATGACTTAAATCACTTGAGTACGATGCCTTAGCCCCTCGAGTACGACGATTTAATCCCTTGAGTAAGACAACTTAATTCCTTGAGTACAATGACTTAATCCCTTGAGTACGATGTCTTGGCTTAAATCCTTACAATGGCAAACTCTTGAGGACGATGACTTAACCCCTGAAGTCAGGGAAGCTTCACTTGGGTTAGGTTAAGTCAGGTTAGGTTAGTTTAGTCATGGTTTGGTTAGGTTAGGTTAGCGTACTTTAGGTTAGGGTGGTTAGTAGTTAGATAAAGTTAGGTTAGGTTAGGTTAAGTTTGGTTCGACAATTAAATAAACTAATGAAAACATCACAGCCAAACTTCGTAAAATATAGAGAATTGTGTTACAGTGGTGGAAACAAATATTCTGAGTCACTACAAACACATGACCGTCCGGGCCGTGTACAGTATATCACGTCTCTCAGGCTGAGGTTTAGAATAAATCCCCAGGTAGTAGTTTTGTTTTATATTGCAATTTACTTTAGGTTTTCAGTCGCCATGATACCGGTGAAGTTGTGTATCTGTTGCTGTTGTTCTTGTTGATTACTTTTGTAGTTGTTTTTGTTGTTGCCGTTTTATTTGTTTTGATATATATATATATATATATATATATATATATATATATATATATATATATATATAT
The DNA here is from genome assembly GCF_018991925.1 of Homarus americanus. Lineage (NCBI taxonomy): Eukaryota > Metazoa > Arthropoda > Malacostraca > Decapoda > Nephropidae > Homarus > Homarus americanus. The sequence continues at coordinate 22,453,467 of NW_024741901.1, read as the reverse complement.
ATATATATATATATATATATATATATATATATAAAATGTTGGGTTTCATATTATTTATTTTTTACCGGTCATTGTTGGTGTTAATCTCACAAAGCCACTCGGGAGGAGTTATTAATCACCGTTATATTAAGTCTGCAATCACCCTAAACCACCAACTGTGTTATTGATTGTGGGGAAGTAATTATTCATACCAAGAACCACTGTGTTGCAGACCACTTGGTACTCCTTCTCACAAGTGGCCTGATGTTAAAAGATATATAAGGACTACGTACAATATATTTTATGTTATGGTGAAATTGTTCACTATCAAACTACACACTTGATCCACCTAGAGTCCTAGACAATGTGAGGATAGACTCGCCGGAGACCGAGTATCACAACGTGTGGTGGTGGGACTCATGGGGGTCCACCCACACTCTAAGACAAACTTTGAGGTAACAGTTCTGAGGCACTGCGGCCTCTTTGATCACATGACTCCAACAGCCACCAACGGCCACCATATGGCCATGCTGGACACAGTATTACCCTGGGTCACAGAGGCCAGACTCTCCAGGGGCTTATCAGCGCCACTAATGGAAACTGTTTTCAATTTACCATAGCTGAATCAAGTTACAGGCTAGCTAGTTCCTTTACAATTAACACGACGGTCAACACCTCTCTTATGTATACATACATACATACATACATACATACATATATACATGCATACCAAATATATATACACTGACCCACAATACAAGGTCAAAGGTCACAATCAATGAGTGGTTCCTGGCCCAACATTATCACACTTAAATATTTTACATTTCAACCAAATATTCTGATTCATATTCAAACCTTCTAAGTGCTAAAGAATGATACACTGAATGGCTACATCATTGCTTCAAATGTTTTTTGTTAACTACGTAATGAAAGACACGACTCCCGTGAATTGTATATGATTATAAAAATGAAAGAGAAATACCTTACAGGTTGTAGGTTAAAGGTTAATTGAAAATGGTATTGGCAATAACGGACATGTGTGTGTGTGTGTGTGTGTGTGTGTGTGTGTGTGTGTGTGTGTGTAACCAGGTATATAGACGCATGCAATTATGTTCATATATGATTAAACGGAATTATACGTGTAGGTGTCAACGTGACTGTATTAGCATAAACTTTACTTGGTGTCCTGTTCTCCGTCTAGCCGTAGTAATTAGAGATTCACTTGAAGCATCAACATCGAATGTCAGAATAGCTCGTTATTTGTAGGTCAAAATGGGCTTCGGTTTTGAGACGTCTCCAACCAAGCTAGTAGGTTTTGAACTGATACCCTTTAGTATAGGGGAATAATTACTATTGGAACCCATTCCTCTGTGACCCATTAGTACTGGGACCCATTAGTGCTGGGACCCATTAGTTTTGAGACCAATAAGTACTTGGATCTATTTGTACTTGGACCCATTAGTTTCGGGACCCATTAATTTGGGGACCCATCAGCACTGGGAACCATTAGCAATGGGACCTAATCGTAAGGCTTATCCTGGCTTGGCATGGGAGGTAATAATATGACTGAGGCCGCTTGACCATAACAACCTCTCCCGGCCAACAAGATGACAAACACTATAACATTACTCTTAAAAGATGAGTGATTATCTCGGCAGCTGCAATTGACACATGACACCGGAACATAAACAACAGAGACACTTGACATTATCATATACACAAATAGACACACTTGACACCATCACATACACGGACACACACTGTGGGGTTGTGAGGGAGACAGAGGGGGACTCAGGCTACTATGAATTTGTCTTTGTTGTCTGTCAAAACTGATGAAAAAAACACATCTGGAAAGACGAATAAGAGGGGAAGGGCGGGAGGGAGGGAGGGAGGGAGGGAGTGAGGGGTTGGTGGAAGGGAAAGAGAGGAAGGTAAGGAGGGAGATAGGGAGGGAGGGAGGGAGGGACGAATATAAAGTGAGGGAGAATTTCACTTCCCTTTCCACCTAATAACATATCGGGGTCGGTCCTCTTCCCAATTAAGGTCCCCTGTCAACTAATAACATAACAAAGTTAGCAGAGTGACAACAAATCCCCTGACACCTGATGATAAAACAGACGTAACTAACCTACAACATTTTCTACACGACGAGCGCCTCTGTGAGCAACAACTGTCTCACGCGATACACCGAGCTTCATAAGGATTTAGTCTGCTAATATCATCAAGGAGGAGGAGACGCCCAGGACGAAAGATCTTCCTTCTGACGAGGTTCTTTACCAGCAACAGTAAGACGGACCTGAAGTAACACAGAGCTTCTTGTTTACTCACCCGACCTTAACACCTCACGTAAGACTGCAGCAGTGGGAGGCGCTCAGTGCATGTAGAAGTGATAAGGAGTATTAAGTTCATTAGTCTCTCGTGTTATCTTAATTGCAGGCGTTCCTTGCCTGGGCTCAGACATAAAGCAAGTTTTTGGTGGGTTGTTGGTGGTACAGCTGTAACACATGCTTGCCATTCAAATTCTCCTTTTGTACTAACGTGGATAATGGACTCAACACTGGATAATGGACGCCAGTGTGTGTGTGTGTGTGTGTGTGTGTGTGTGTGGACGGTTTCTTGATTTTATATATTTTCCCTTTGTCACGCGAGAGAGAGAAGAGAGCTGATGTGGCAAAAGAGGAACTGACACAAACAAAATGAAAAATAAAATAAATGAAAATAATTAACAAGACGAGAGAAGGCAGGAGAGTAAGATGTGACAGCTGACTCCAAACTTTTCTTATTTACCAAAAGCCATTACCAGATGTCAGAGAAGCCGGGTAAGTTTACTAGGAGCTGATAACTGGGATGGACTCTGGACTGTTTCTGTGGACAGGAAGAAAATAATAGAAACAGTGACTGGGCTGAGTGGTTTTATACAGTTAGTGAGTGGTTGATTGGTTTTAAACAGCTCACTCGTGATCTGAGTATCATGGTGACTTACTCCCAGGATTAAGACGAACATAACAAGTTAAGGTAGTCTCTCAGTGTTCATTTTTATTAGGTAGATTCTTCAGTTCTCACTTACGAGGTCAAACTATCGTAAAAACTTTTGTGAGTCTAACTTTACGTATACAACTTAAGCTTTATATGTTAAGATTCTCGACTCACCCAAAGTTTCCTCACACACAGCTTATTGTTCAAGCTGGAGGTAAATCTCTCATGTTTGTGTTATAAAAGAACGTCTTTGTAGAATATTTTGTCTGGTGTATCTTCCGTAAGTTTGCTCTTGAGGGAAATGGGAGGTGATGATGAAAGTTTGAGGTAGGGGGCGTTACTCCTTCCTCAATGAATGACTCGCTACTCCTTCACTGACTGACACTCGTTACTCCTCCCTCACTGACTGACACTCGTTACTCCTCTCTCACTGACTGACACTCGTTACTCCTCCCTCACTGACTGACACTCGTTACTCCTCTCTCACTGACTGACACTCGTTACTCCTCTCTCACTGACTGACACTCGTTACTCCTCCCTCACTTACTGACACTTGTTACTCTTTCCTCAATGAATGACTCGTTACTCCTTCTTCACTGACTGACACTCGTTACTCCTCTCTCACTGACTGACACTCGTTACTCCTCTCTCACTGACTGACACTCGTTACTCCTCCCTCACTGACTGACACTCGTCACTGACTGACACTCGTTACTCCTCCTTCACTGACTGACACTCGTTACTCTCACTGACTGACACTCGTTACTCCTCTCTCACTGACTGACACTCGTTACTCCTCCCTCACTTACTGACACTTGTTACTCTTTCCTCAATGAATGACTCGTTACTCCTTCTTCACTGACTGACACTCGTTACTCCTCTCTCACTGACTGACACTCGTTACTCCTTCCTCAATGAATGACTCGCTACTCCTTCTTCACTGACTGACACTCGTTACTCCTCCTTCACTGACTGACACTCGTTACTCCTCTTCACTGACTGACACTCGTTACTCTTCTCCTCACTGACACTCGTTACTCCTCCCTCATTGACTGACACCCGTTACTCACCTACCCACGAACACCCATGAAAACACAAGCTCTCGTTCTATGCCTTACACTAACCATAAACCTCCTCGGCAAAGTAATTGGATAAATGGCGGAATGGAAACACCTCTCGGAGAATACTTTGGCGAGTTTAAGAGGCCGAGACGACGTGGTTTTATAAATTATCCAATATTTCTATAAAGTTAATGGGGGAGGATGTTATATGCGCCACATAATGAAGCCTGAAATATCCGATAAACCCATAAAAAAACATAGTTAATGGGGGAGGATGTTATATGCGCCACATAATGAAGCCTGAAATATCCGATAAACCCATAAAAAAACATATTGCTCGTTCGTCTCTTCCTGGAATTATTAATTGTACTTTATTAACCCTAGAGAGCGAGGTCTTATATGTCTGATAGTGAATTGTACATGAAAAAATGAGATTGAATTGTAATATATATGTAGTCTCCCCTCCTCCCCCAAAAAAAAAATTTATATACATTTATCGTTAGATTTTCCGTCGCTACAATTTGAAACGCTAGACGAAATGCTTTGAGATGATCCCCCAGTGCATCATCGTAAGTTGGTACGCTAGCTCGCCATATCAGCAACTGTTAAAGATGAAGGTATTTAATCATCATATACAGCTGGGGGCTAATCTTCATGTGATCCCAGTTCTCTTTCTAGTCCCAAACTTAGTCCACTCCGGGGGATCCATGCCCTCTTTTTATGCTCTTAAATTGCAGTGTTCGGCTGAGACTCCCGGGTCCTCCAGTACAGACACCAGCCACATTTTCTTCTCTCTCTCAGTCACTGGACCTGGTGAGTCTGTGAGAGTTTTGTTACTGTAGACCGAACTGTTATACTTTCTTTCGGTCTCCTCTCTCATGCATGCAATTTGGGCGTCTTCCCGTGTCTTGTTGGCCCCATTTAAAAATCTGGTGTTACTCCTGAAAAAAAAAGAGAGAAAAAGTTGTGTTGTGGGTGTGAGGGTGATGAACGTGTCGTACAACCATGACCAAAATAGATCAATATTTGTGGTAGGTGTTCAGGGAATGTGACGTAATATCCTGTCAGTTATATTATAGGCGATATTATTTTAAGTCACACTTCCTCTTTCCTTTTATGGGAAATCGCTTATCTTATCAGCAAGGTAATTTTTACTGAAAGAGAATTATGTGACTTTCATACGTCTAAACAAATCCTTATCACAATCATTAATGAGAGGGTATTTACAAAAACTTCACCAAATAAAACCAGAAAGTTACTGTGGAAAATACCTGAACATTGTACCTCTCCTGACCTGCCCTCACGCCCACAACACCTGACAGCTAACGGACAATACAGCCTAATGAAGCCACCAGACCATCTCTAACAAGGGACCTTCACAATTGTCAGAATCTATCCACTGTAATGATATATACAAGTCCTTAATTTCCAGTCACCTCTTAATCGGCTGTGTAAAATCTTCACTACTCAAAACGCCACGGATTTTTTTTTTAATTTCAATATATTTCGAGCTTGATGAACATTAAATCCCACTGGAGAATCTTACACATGGTAGCCCTTATTATCTACGGTCCATATAACAGTCATCAGTGAGGGAAAATAGTGAGACACGATTCGTTTGACCTGAGAATTACTTAGCTTTAACATCCCCAATAACATAAAATGAGACAGCTCTTTTTATTCCAGGGAAGATAAGCGGCAGGGTTTGGTAAAAGCCGCTGGGGGTTTTGGAGAGCTTATGACGGTCGACTCCTTCATAAATCGTTGTTGTAATAGCGGCCGTCTTCCAGGACTCCGCCTGATGATGACTGCTGAAGAAATATATTTTTTTTCAGACCATTTCATGTGTTCCAATTACTCCTCTTATTCAAAATTTAACCCGATTAATTATATACTTATAAGAATATTTACATATTTAAAATTAATTATTCCCCCAAAACGAAAAAAAATTTTTATTGTAAATTTCATAAGCAAAGATATTTTTTTTTGTTTCCTCGGGTTACAGGATGTTTTTGTTTGTATTTATCGAGGCAACTCTTAAGACCAGTCACTAAGCGTCTTTAAACACTGTGTACTAAATCTTCGTTTCTACACCAGATGAAGTTAGAAGTTTTGACACGGAGGACTGACCCCCACCACCCCCCACACACACAGGTTTTATCTACGTATTTATCTTCTTTCATCTCTAATTCCCGCCCTTTCTTCCCTCCCTCCCTCCGTCCCTCCCTCCCCCCTCCCTCCTTCCCTCCCTCCCCCCCCTTCCATCCCTCCCTCCCCCGTCCCTCTCCCTTTCTTCCTCTCTCTCGGCTCCATTGACATCCTCCCATTCAGCAATACACAGATATTGGCTAACTAGCTTCTCACTATCGCTCTGGTAGTCACACGCGTCGCCACACACCCATAACTCTTATTTCCGCCTCACAGGTACACAAACAACACAGTATGTATTTTTCTTTCTCTCTAGTTTAGTTTTAGTGACGAAACGGTTCCAGCAATTGGCGTAGGGTAGAGGGGATATGGTCTTTGTTGGGGTAGGAGTGTAGTTTCTGGGGAAGGGAGGCGGATGGTTGTTGGGAATGAGATAGGACGAATGTGGGGAAGGGTTGGTTGTAGGAATGAGGTGGGGGTTCTGGAGGGTGTGTATTGGGGAGGGGTAGGATTGGTTAGAGAAAGTAAAGTTCGTTTGGGGTTAAGTTATGTCACAAGGGTATGGTAGTTACAGGGGAAGATGAAGTGGTTGTGAAAGGTTGTGAAAATTTAAGGCTGTTAGTCATAGTGTTGTAGATGTAGACTGTCGTTAGAGAAATGAGAGAAAGTTACAACCTCTAGTACCATGAAGAACAATGGGGAGGGAGGAAACGAGGAGCGATACATAAACAAGAGTTAAATAATTAGGTGCTGATAAACAAGACGATAAATGATTGGATGATGATGGTTGTGTTGGTGATGAAGGAGAGATTCATCACCTAAAGTTAATTGAACTGATGAATAAGCAACCCGAACTCTACATTGTGAGGTTGGGTTAAGTTAGAGATATAAGAAGCACCATCTTTAGGTTGAAAATCAAAACTAAACCAGAGACTCACAGGGTTCACTCCAGCGGTTCATTTTGATTGTCGAGCACCCGGACTTTTTGAGGCGACTACTGTACACACCTATCTCACATACGCACATACTAATCTCCCCTACCCCACCCCCATGTACAGTTGGGGACATTGCCGACTAGTACACTCAGCGTCGTCAATCCATTCTTTCCGTGAAGTGTGAACCCCGAGAGTATCTGAACGTGAATCCGAAGCCTCAGTTACTCAGTGAGACGTGAGGTGCACACAGTAGCCGGGGACCACAATGATATAATTTGACTCATTAATGTGGTCCGGTAACGTTGTCATAGATTATTGATGTACAGTGATATGGACGCTTTTAACATGGAGTGAATAACACCTGTCCTGCAGTTGACAATGTAAGGCTGAAGCAGTTGGTTACACAGTATAAATCTTCCACTTTGTTTATCCTCAAGTAAAATGTAAGAGACGTTAGTATAGTGCCAGGCTTTAGGTGGGTCAAGTGTTGTGGGGTGCAACTGTCCCCCGTCCTCTGTCCAGCGAGCACAGAGACCTCCCCTCCCCTCCCCTCCCCTCCCCTTCGTCTCCTTACGTCACACCACCTCCCCTTAACATCCCCCTGACGTCATTTCAGTTGTTTATATTAAGAGAGTTACAGGGTGTATTAAAAATGTGTTTGGAGGCTAATTTATTGTACCAATGTTGACAACTAATGTTCGAAATGTAAATAGTTCTCAGTTATCACAACAGAAAATATTGGAAAACTTTGCATTATATTACCAATATATAACTTTATTTTAGTTGTTGTATGGATAATAATGAGGTGAAAATAACGTACTAGGTATTGTTGTTTTAATGCTGCCATTAATAACATTTGCTGTTGAGTTATACACAAGAGCTGCCACAGTTGACATTAATAACTAATATTATCGGGAAAATTAAGTTATACTGTCAATACTCTTGGTATAGCGCGTCTTATCCTCACTCACACTACACTATATATCACCTTTAATCTTAACTATACACCATAATAATACAATAACAGGTAAATAATTAGTATAAAGGTTCAGGAAACATAAATACAACTTCCTAAAACTTTATAAAGGAAAAACTTGTTTTTTCAAGACACGTAAATTTACAAGTGTTGTGTACCGCTGGGTAAACAACTTCTCCACGTTAAAAGCGTCCTTACTACATCAATAATCTATGTCAACGTTACCGGTTGCTTGTAAAGTGTCAAATTATATCATTGTGGTCCCAGGCTACTGTGTGCACCTCACGTCTCGCCGAGTAACTTAGAGGCTTCGGATTCACGTTCAGATACTCTCGGGGTTCACACCTCACGGAAAGAATGGATTGACAACGTTGAGTGTACTAGTCGGAAATGTCCCTAATTGTACGTTCTTTACAACATCCCTTTTCTGAACTAAATACATTCTAAAAATAATCCTCAGCAGGAACTTGGAAGAGATTTTTTCTCCACCATAATCTTTTCACTAAAACAATTTCATCTCCCAGTAAAGACAGACGATGAAAGATAATTAACCTGGGAAAAACACATTCAAACCGCGTGTTTTGCATGAGAATCGAGGTGGATGGTAATGAAATGAAAAGATTGCCAATGGATGGAGGGAAAGAGGAAGGAAGATAGAGAGGAGGGGAAAGTGGGAAAACGGGAGGGATGGAGAGAGGGAAGGATTAATCAGGGAAGGGGGGAGAAGCAAGGGAGGGAGGATCGGAAGATGAGAAAAAAGGAAGGGGGATAAGGGAGGGAATGGTAAAGGGAGGGAGGCAAGGAGACAGAGAAGAAAAGCGGAATGCATGTGAAAGAGGGAAGCAGGTTGACAGAGAGAAGAAGAGAGAGACAGAGAGAGAGAGAGAGAGAGAGAGAGAGAGAGAGAGAGTCCACTAAAAAAAAGAAACTAAATAAACTCAAAAGAAAGAATCAAAACACAAAGAATAATTCCTCCACTCTCTAATATCACCCAAGACCAAAAGAGACCAAAGATGACCCTCCTCCAACCTTCCCCTGACCCCTCCTCCCCCCCCACCTCCTCTCACCTTGATACTGACCTAATCTCTTAGAAATGGCCTGGGTCACTATACCACCATCAAGGGTACCATTACCTAAAGAACCATTGAAGACGAGGGAAATAATGGAAAAATGGGTAATATGTTGTTTTAATCGTAGACTAAACCCGAGTGACTCTTGATAAGGCAGATTATACCAGCGTCGGCCATTTCTCTTGACGAGGGAAGGTATAATTTATGTCAGTGGTATATTAGTGTAAAATTGTAAGTAACTAATAGAGGAAATTTAGTGATTTACATTATTAGAACATTAATGAATTTATCTACATCCGGGTGTTATTTATTATGTATGTATTTTATTTCATTTATTTTTTACTTCTATATTTGACTTTACTTATCATGACAGTGATCTAATTTATCGTAGTCATTACTGAAGGGGAAATATGCGGGAAAGTGAAATAAAAAACAATTAGGTTTGATATTTAAGCTTTGAGAGGATTATTTAACGATGTTGAGTGACGCTGACTTTTACAATTTTCTAGATATATTCACACACACACACACACACACACACACACACACACACACACACACACACACACACACACACACACACACAGTCAATGCTATCTTTACGCTGCCTTCATTTCCTAAGGTGCTGCCGTGGCTTAAATGGTATGTACTACTCCCACACTGAGACCTTCCTATCGCCGGGCTATTACGGAAAACCCGATAGTAGGAGGTGCCTTGTCTTCCTCCTCCCCTCTTTCTCTGTGGTCACTCAAGGGGAAGAGCTAAGCTTCAGTGGCTTGTTTTGGCTCAAAGCTATAAACCAGGATTCAGATTCAAATTTTTATATTGTTTAGGTTAGGTTAAGTTTGGTTAGGTTAAAGATAGTTTAAGTTCATTTAGGGAAGATATAGGTTAATTTACGTTAAGATAGGTTAGTCTAAGGTTAAGTTAGCTCGAATTAGGTTAGGTTAGAAGTACTTTAGATTACGTAAGGTTAGAGGTAAGTTAAGTTAGTTGAAGTTAAGTTAGAGGTAGTTTAAGTTAGCTTCGGTTAAGTTAGAGCTACAGAAGGTTTGGTTAATATTTGGTTAAATTAAAGGTCCGGCCAGTTGTTAATCCTGGAGTGTTAGCCAAGGTGAGCCACCATAATGGAGTCGTCATTATTGGGACATCGTCTTTACTAGGTCGTCTTTATTGGGTCATTCTTACTGGGTCGTCATTGCTACCACACTCGTCAGTAGGTCGACTTTAAAGGGTGTTCGTTATCAGGTCGTGTCCTAGGTGGCAGTGGCGTGTCACTCGATAAAGCTGTGTTTAATTAGTCTTGTTTCGTGTTCTGTTTCTCTGTTACTTTGAGATCAACTCCAGTGTGAAAACTTGCTCACCCGCGTATGTATTTTTCAGTATCAATTTTATTTGCTTTGTTTATTTGTGCCGGCAGTTATGTTTTTTTTTTGTGATTGTTGAGATATTTGTGTGTACGAGGGAACATGTGAGTAAGTGAAGGAGAAAACAAAAACAGAGGGAAGGTTAAAGATAATCACACACAAACACACACAAACACACACACATACACAAACTTCAACTAATTGTGACCCTAAGACTCCATTGCAATGCGATAGAATCTTAAAAAAAAAAAAAAATCACGATCTGATTTCCTATTTCCGACAACTCTAACACCCAACATCCGTGAACCACATACAGATCTGTTCAACCTCTTCTGCTCTTGGAAATTTCACGTAGGATGATGTACAGAATATACTCTTATCTTACATCTCTCCTTTGTGTTACTGTGTAAGACCTTATCGACTATTGTACGTGTTATCTATACAATTTTCTTGTTCGTTTCATTGGTGTGTAAAAATTATGAGGTAGGAAGAGACGTGTTGTTTTCTTTCTAATTTCTGTGGATTTTAGATATATGATGTATATTCATCCTTGTATGTAGGTGGGTGTGTGTGGATGTGTGTGGGTAGGTAGTGGGTGTGTGTGGGTGTGTGTGGATGTGTGTGGGTGGGTAGGTAGGTAGGTTAGGTAGGTAGCTAGGTAGGTTAGGTAGGTAGGCAGGCAGGCAGGTAGGTATATCTTAAAGTACTATGTGCGTTGGAGTGCTGTCATTGAGCTGTACTTTTAATTAGAGACATAAAAATACTCTTACTCTTTATAATTTCCCTTTACACAAACTTCCTGGTATTTGGATAACTCTCATTGCTGTTTATATTATACTAACTAAACTTTTATATGACTCGACGTGTTCATAATTTTTTTTTAAGTCTCCTAAGAATTACGCTGGCACAAAAAAATACTAAAATCACATTGGTAGCCAGAACTGGAATTAAACCATTATCTACCTACAGTACAGCAGCCAGCAGGACCAGTGTAAAGGCTGCTACGGTATTTTTATTTAGTACTACGACCTTAGAAAAATATAGTAACTACATAACACATAATTAAGATCCCACAATTACATTAAATTTCGGTATTATTGTGAAAAAACAATATTACTAAGAAATCAAAATAGTATACATTATTGTTTTAGAAATTAATATAATTGTAATCATAATGACATGTTATATAATCATGATTGCAATCGATTACATTACAGTTTTTGTTAACGTAATTGTAATCAAAATCCTATTTATTAATATTTCAGCCGATATTAACGAACCAAACCAAACCTAACCTGTATGTATTCCTCACTATCAATATTATAGTGACAAATACAAAGAAAACACAACCGAAATAAAATGAAATGAAAAAGAAGAAACTGTAAATTGTGAAAAACTAAACAGATGGGATTTTTTCTATTTATTTGTTTATTTTGTTTATTTCTGGATTTTTTCGTTTTCTCTTATTTTTTCACTTTATTCAAAATCTTTTCTTTCGTTATTTTACATTTTTTTTCAAATTTCTTTGTTTTATTCTAAAATTTACATTGTTTTAATTTATTTCATCGTTTTTGTCTTATTCACTTACTTCAAATTGTTCTCTTTCGTTTGTTTAATTTTTTCATCAGGATTTAATTTTGTCTCCGTTTTTCTCTATTTCTTCCTCATTTATCTGTATTTTGATAACTTTATTTTCACATTCTCTTCATGGTAGTACTGTGATGGACGGCGCTAAATCAATTACTTTAACCTTCTAGTCAGTGAACAAAGCTATCTGAAAATCAGGTTACGTTGCACCCCTCCCCACCCTCCTCTCCCCGTACCCTCCCCTTCTCACCCTCCTCCCCTTCCCCTACCCTCCACCCCCCTCCCCCAATAACATGTAACACCATTCATTTTCCTGAAACTAGTCTGACTCTTTATGACTGAAATGGATCCAGGTATCACTACGTAGTTTCACTGTTAAAAAAAAAAATATTTTGGTTTTTATTTTTGTTATTCACTAAAAAAACGTCAAATTTCGTTATGTATATTCAATAAACAATGACTTACAGGTTTCTTGGTCTTATTTTCTTATATATGTCACTACGGTACTTTTTTTTACATTAATTATTCGTATCTGTTACTTAATCATTTATTTACGGAGCTTACACCAAGAAGAAATTTCCATCATCTACTTTTACGTTGAAACTTATGTAAACGAGCTAGTGTTGTGAACTTGTGGTTGTTACTAATGCTTTATTGTCGAAAATACACCCAGATATATCCACTGTAAAAAATACATCCAATTAGAATGAAGTTAAAAGGAGAGAAACCAATCGCATTATATGACTATTTAACCTCGCTCCCCTTCAAACGTCAAGAACAAAGCAAGTTAAAATTTATACGTTCGTAGTAGACATATTTTACACTATATAACGCACACCACTTGAGAAGACGTATGGATTCTACACTCGATGATAACTCGGCCAGTAATAACACGACATAGGTGAAGCCTCGTTTATAATTGGCGAGACGAACTAGGGATCGAAGTGTTCCTCAGCCCATCCCTCGGCGCCACCAGACACTAGGTCAGGAGAACTTTGCCAGTCTCGTTCTAATACGTTCACCAGAAAGGAGTATTGCTGTTGATGTCCTCAATAATTAGTAACTAGTGACGGTTTAAAAAAGGGGGAGGTCAAAGAACACCTCTCCTTCCTTCCTTCCTTCCTTCCCTCCCTCCCCCCCCCAAACACCCTATCAAAGGCTAATTAATCCTCATTAAAATCTAACGTAAGAGCCTCAGAGTTTCTTTTAATCTTCTGGATTATAGAGTCTTAATTAGACTCCATATAGCCTAATTGAATAACCACACACCTCCCCACCAAGCACGAAATTCCGAATCGGCTCGTGTTAACAGTAACTGTGTAGAGCAGAGACAGTCTACAGTCAACCATAGTAATATCGCTGTGTCTTCTTGTTACTAGTACTATAATAATGTCCCCCACTAACCCCCAAAAATCATATAAATTGAACAACCTCGTCACTTAATCCTGCCCACACCAGAGCTACCACGGGCCGTCACCTCAACAACTGAAGCTCTTTATAATGGGATCTTTTCATTGATCTGAGTTTAAAATAAATTCAATTAACATATAAATCACTATCATCACTTTCCATCCTAATCATCTATAAACACATTTTTTTTAAATTACTTCAATCATTTCATAAAACAGTACAAAGTAATAAATTAAGTTGACATTACCTTACAGACATCCAGAATGAAATAACTATCTCACACGCGCGAAGTTCACGAACGAGTAACACACCCACACACACACAGGTCAAAGTTGGACTAATAATGTGGTGTCAGTTGTGAGATATATATACAGTATATATACATACCTCCCTCTGCTGCCCACCAATCAGAGGGCCGGGGGAGCGCAAACTACCGTACTACCTTGTTTATGCAGTTCCTCCTCGACGCGGGTTAGGAGGGCAAGTGTAAACATTGAGGCCGACTATCACACAATATACCCACCGTGGCCAACCTACTACACTATATGGCCACCTACCCCACTATAAGGCCAACTATCACATCATATGGCCAACTGCTACTATATGGCAACCTACCACATTATATGGCAACCTACCACACTATATGGGCCACCTACCTCACTGTATGACTACCTACCACAATATATAGCCACCTACCACAATATATGTCTATCTACCACACTAGATAGCCCTGACCATACTCAGTGAAAAGTCCTGTTCCACTTTCATCACCACACAAACAATAGTTATGTAAAATACGATTGAAAAAAATACAACAATCTCACGTTTTTCATTCCAAGTTTCACAGAAGCTAAATGTCAAAAGCCAAGTCGAGTTCTTTATTTTTATTTTTCGTAACTCATGAATGTCCAGCTGACTGATTACACACACTGAAGCGTATATCCCTAGATAGGTAATGGTATATAATTGTATCTAAACCTAAGGGAATGATATAGTGAGGGAGGGTGGAGAGTCAAATGACATTCTAAGGGAATTTTGTGATGAATACAATACGTTGGTGTAGAACTTTTTATGAGGAAGTAAAATAGTGTAACAACAACCTTCTTGGCAAGATGAGAACATATTTTCCTGTGTGTGTGTGTGTGTGTGTGTGTGTTGTCCGTGTAATACCCGAAATAGCAATTCCACGGCGGTGTTGTTGTTGTAAACTAACTGAAATTACGTCATATACACCTACCAGTTGCTTTGATTGAACTGCAGAGCTTAAACACACACACACACACACACACACACACACACACACACACACGTCAGACTGAGATTATGAGAACTGGTTAGACAATGGTGATGGATATTAATGGTAGAAGGATGAAGTGTTGGTAAAGTTTTTGTCTTTAAATACTTGGCCACACTTATTAGAAACGATACCTCGCTTGAAGGTGAGTTCCCTTAGTAACTGAAGAGAGCCAATCAACTAATGGGTACAGATGTTGTCTCAAACCTCAGTTGACACCACTACAGTGACTGCTCCAAATCCTGAATCGCAATTGTGCCACGGTAACAATTTGTGGATCTGTCTGAGTCACAAAGGGATGGTGCCATAGATGTATCGGATAATGATATTGTTTTTTTTATGTTTTCTTAGAATTTCGTTCAACCCTTCTGCTTACAAAATTCGTAATTTCTTTTCACAGCTCATATTTCAATGTCAGCTTTAGAATTTTTCTCCGGGATAAACTGCGTATGTACAGAACACAAGCTGGATCAGGCCGTCAGTGACTTTTTCTTATTCATTAATATACATTACACTGTTGTCAATAGTTGTAAGAATATAATACACTCTACTGTTAATATTCTAACATATAGACTGTGTGTTGCACCATCTGATGACCATAGTCCACAGCTATTACGCTAAAGTCACTGACGTCATGATTTAGCTTGTGTACAAAGGTCAACCTCAGTGGGATTCAATCTCCTCGAAGTTCTCATGGAAAAGTTATATGGAAAATGGTAAAGTAAAATTGGGCTCACTTTACCATAAACCTTATTTGAAAAGTTATAACTAGGTATCCCGTCGCCGCGCACTTGACACAAATATTAAATAATTCATACAACAGTCCGTCTTAACTACAAAAACCGAGATTCAATCAACTGTAACATTGGTACACGTGGCATTTAAACCAATAAAAATAAATAGAAATTGACAAAGGCTTTATACTTCAGCTCCAACTTCTCAGAATTTCCAATACTAACTAACAGACTCATCCTAATAGGAACATCGAGTAGGGTATTCATTTCCTTATATAAAGGATGTGACTCATATTATGCTGTAACCTGTCGTGTATGGATGTATAAAAGATCTCAAGAAAATTATAGTATTAATATAAATTAATCACTGTAGTGGTTTTCTGTATGACTCTCTCAGCTCACACCTAAAAGAGAAATATTTTATAGCTTTCGACAAATATGTAAATTTATCTTGTACGCACCTTCAAAAAGAGACATAAAATGGATGCACACACACACACACACACACACGCACTATGTTGTTACATCAAAAAAATCCTCGACACTTCTGGCAAATCAACTTGAAGGTTCAGTTGGCTTGGGACTTGAATGTTCATTTACCCAGAGTTTTCATCGTAATACCTTAAAGTTTTTCAGCGATTTTCTTCAGTCATCTATAAGCCAATAACACAGGTGGCTCGCAAGGAGAAGCCAGATACTGCTGAGTGTTGAGGGAATTTTTATACATATTGTATATAAAGATAGAATAAGAAGTCTGTGTGTGTGTGTGTGTGTGTGTGTGTGTGTGTGTGTGTGTGTGTGTGTGTGAGTGTGTGTGTGTGTGTGTGTGTGTGTGTGTGCACTTCCCAGTCAGCGGCTAATGGACACCAGCAAGATAATTAAGTTTATTAATACATCTTGAGAGGTAATGAAGCATTAATGAGTCCTCAGGTTTGTTGACTTTTATTAACATCAAGAAAATAAAACTCCTGAAGTTCAAAAATTAATCTTTATTTTATTTTTGTGTTACAGTTTAAATTAATGGACCTTAGAGAGGAATCAAATTATATTAGTACATAAGAAAAAAAATATTATTCATTTAACAGACGCTGATAAACATTTCATAATGCTACATAAATTCCTCAAAATATAAGGAAAACAGACAGTTCCAGCTCTGCTAGTTGTCAAATGGAAAAACAGGACCACCATTACACACAATGTACATGAGGGTTGTACCGTAACTTATACAGTAAATGAAAGCGTAACTCTCTAACTCTTTGCTCGAAAGTGCTGTAATTTGTTTAGAACTTATGGTGGACTACGCGCTGCGTAGTGCCATTGTTTACAAAATACGGAAAATGCAATCACACGGGAGGTGGTAAACCTTATAGAGGGGTGGGGAACTCAGTGCCACGGTCATGTCTGTTATTACCCGCATGCAGTGTGTTGTGGCCACCGAGGAGCACATAATGGTCACATGTCAGCCTAGAAGTTGTAAAAGCTCAACAAATGTTTTGAAATAAATTAACTACTATAACCCAACCTCACCTCAGGGTGAAACTAAAACCTACGTCTTGTGAACGTCCAAACTGTACTATGGTCAGGTGGTGAGGCATGACAAGCCACAACACTCTCGAGTGAGTCGTTGTAGATATATACAGTCACACACACTGAGAAAATTACTACTTTCATCCTTTGTATAAAAATGTGTGTTGGCGGTCATAATTTTCTGAGAAAAAAAATCGAATCCACAATACTTAATCAAAAAATATAATTTCACATCAACGACCAGGTAATTAGCGCACCAGTGGAAGTCACACCTCCGTCTCTCATCATATAAATGTCTACAGGTATGTACATCCTACACAGGCCCAATAGTATTTGAGATATACACAAATATATAACTAGCATCTGTTCACCACGTAACATGATAAACAATATGTCCAATACACTCAAGGTAAATCTCCAATTCTATATACAAATTAATTTATCACATGAATTTGTGGGATGGACAGCCGGAGTGTGTGGGGAGGGTCGGGTCCTGTAGTAAGAGGCAGCACCTTACTCCTGTTGCTGCTATGGTGACTGGTCAAATGGGCCCAGTCCTAATGGGTGCCAGTCCTAATGGGAACCACTCCTATGACAACGTTAGGTTAGGATGGGGTCTATTAGTACTAGGACTTATCAGGACTGAGACCTAATAGGACTGGGGTCTCTCTTAGGATTGGGATCTATTGGGACTTTGGTCTATTAGGGTTAGGACTTATTAGTTATGGGACTCATTATTTATTAGGCCTGTTAGGTAAGGGGACCATTTGACCTGTAACCGCCCCTACTACCATCACCAGGTCAACACTCCAGCCTTGTGTACAACCGGATGGAGGTGATGTCTGAAACACAGATAAAATGTAGTCTAGAATTCCTTACTTTACATAACACATTTCTTGTAATAAATATATTGTTCTCTTTTAGTTTATGCTTAAACCACTCATTTTGACACCAAACCTTCCTGAAGAATAACATTATCAGTTGCCACGAATGAAAGATAAATAGACTAGATACAACACGTCGTCGGGAAGCACTTGTGAAACTTATATTTTCCAGTAAGGTACAAAATCAGTCAAGTGAATAATGAAGTCGTGTTTCAGATGTAACACGGGTTGGAAAGAGTCCCCAGAAAGTGTTGTCATGAAGACAGACTTCATGTGGAGGTACAGGTGGAGGTGTGACTGTGAGCCACTGCCGGGAGATGTGCTCATCCTCTACAAGACAAGACAAGTTACGGTTCTAAGTCACAGTAGCGTGATGTTAATGATCTTAATAAAAGCAATATTTCTTGAAGCAACTACGGGCGGGATTCGAACCCCGCGTCGATAAGTATCTGGTGTTAGTTCATTGGACCATAAAGATCTCCCAACAGTTAAGAGTGATTGAAAACACCTTCTTGGTCGTATATCTTGCACTCAAGTAACTCGTAACTTTGGTCAATGTACAGTGCTGTCATGGCACCGTCCACAGTGATGGCTAGAGTGTTCTACGGAGCAGCATCCAAACATTTGTAATAACTTCAAATCTTTTCTAGGTAACAAATGTTAACTACTGGACAAGAACGACACTACTCGGTCCTTATAAAACACCGCTAACACTCACTATTATTTATACTCATGGCCAAGGTTCTTTGTCCTGTATGTTCGTTCCAGTTGGTCTTTTCTTCCTCAGTAAGTCCAGGTAGCTAATATTATCACCAGACTTACTAATATATTAAAGTAAATGATCTTGGTGTTACAAAACAAGCTCAAAATTCAATCAGCTACAATTTTTCTTGAAAACACTCAGCTTTCAACACTCTTCACTCGTTTTCTTTCTGAGTATAAAAACTTAAACTATTTATCTATCAGCTTTAAAGTACTCCAAGAAGAACTTTATAAACATTACTCTTGTTTTTGAATTTCAGTTTTCTATGTTCAGAAAAGTTCAGCATCAACATTGACAGTTCACATAAAACTTGCACTATTACGATGATCCTTGTACTAAAATATTTGCAACATTTTCTCAGTGTTCACAGTCTTAGCGCTCCTCCTAACCTGCCAGGTTCTCTTGAAAGTGAAGGAGGGAGTCGAGGTCAACGGTTGGTAAGGAGAAGGGGACGGAAGGAGGAAGGGAGGGGCTGAGGGAGGGAAGGAAGAAGGCGGGAAGGAAGAAGGGAAGGAGAGAGGGGAGGAGGGAAGGATGAAGGGAGTCTTAGTTATTGTTGAGAATGTAAGGCTCTACTATGAGAACGGAAGGATGGAAGGTAGGAGGTAAAGAGAGAGGGAAGGAGGGAGGTAAAGAAGGAGTGAGGTAAGGAGGGAAGGAGTCTCAGTCATAATCAAGGACATGAGGCTCTACTGTGGTGAGACTACGGATACGGTCGTAGAGGGTGGCCATGGTGAGGCGCTCCTGAGGGTTCTTGGTCCAACAGAAGAGCATGATACTGTACATATCTGGGGGACACCTCTCAGGGCAGCACAGCATCCGCCCCGCCGTGATCTGCGTGATGACCTGACGAGAGAAAGAGACACAAATATGGTAGCTCTTAGAAACAAATTATTAAATCAGTTTGAGGGATAAAATACGTATTTTTTGTTATCTCTTGTCATTCATTATGTGTTTTATGTTATTAGTCATAGTATATAATTTTCTGTCTACACTACAGGGTCTTAAAATTGCAAAGTTGTTAAAATATTATTGCTATTTTCTTTGACTTAATTCCCCGGGGCAGAATATTGCACAGGTATTATTGACATATACCGGAAACAAGTAAAAATCATTACTGTGAAATAATAATATAATATAAATTCACCTACAGCCTGACTACTGTATTTATACATCAAAAATATAATGTAAATCTCGGTTTATCTAGTGAGTTGAACTGAATGTGGAATAATAATAATAATAATAATAATATAATACAACTACTACTACTACTACTATTAATAATAATAATAATAATAATATAGGACAACAATATACCATAACGCATCTTAGTGTACCGTAATGCAGGGGAGTGTAACAGAGTGCACCATAACTCACCTCCTGGTTGGTGTAGCCGTACCATGGTTGCTTGCCGCCGGTGAAGATCTCCCACAGTACCACCCCGAAGCTCCAGATGTCAGACTCGATCGTGAAGCGGCGGTACAGTATACTCTCTGGGGGCATCCACCGTACTGGCAGCAACGTCCTCCCCCCGAACTGTGTGGAGAGGGAGTCTTGCTATTGGTTGGAGGTGGGGGTAGTGGTGTTAGTGGTGGTGGTAGAGGTGGGGTAATGGTATCACTGGGACGTACTGGTGTTAATGGCGGGGGTGAGGAGGAATATTAGAAACGCATTCATGTATTTATAACTCCTGACATAATTGAACAGGTGAAGTTTAATCTCACCAGACACATACACTGTCATGTCACTGTTGGAAGACGTTTATCACAGGAGCCTTGAACACTCGTTTTCCTAGGCTATGGAGGCAACTTGAAATATTGTAGATAAAACAGTGAAGGATTTGGCCCAATTAAAATCCGCGGAAGACTCAAGTTTATCGGAGGTGTTTGGTCTTGTGGTTCAGCTTCCTAATGGAGCCTTCATTTTAAACTGAGTGGGATTACTTGCCTGTCTGTTTGTCTTCTTGTATCTTTCTCTTTCTCTACTTGTAATCCTAAGTATACCTCTCTCCCTCTTTCTTTCCTTTACTTATAACCATTTCTTGCCTCACTTCTCACCATTTTCCCTCCTTCTTTCTCCCATCACATGGTGCTTATCCATCACACTATTAGATTTTCTCATGTTTACAAATGGTAACTTATTTTCAAAGCTTTTAGCCACAAATACAATCTTTCTGGACAAACTTCCTTATAACTTTGTTGGTGTGTGTGTGTGTGTGTGTGTGTGTGTGTGTGTGTGTGTGTGTGTGTGTGTGTGTGTGTGTGTGTGTGTGTGTGTGTGTGTGTGTGTGTGTGTGTGTGTGTGTGTGTGTGTGTGTGTGTGTGTGTGTGTGTGTGTGTGCGTGTGTGTGTGTATGTGTGTGTGTGTGTGTGTGTGTGTGTGCGTGTGTGTGTGTGTGCGTGTGTGTGTGTATGTGTGTCTAGAGTTGTAGATGTTTTTCTTTTATAAACTAGAACTTGCTCTTAAGTAAATACCGACATTATATACATCACAAAAATAATCCTCCCAAAACTAACCTTTACTAACTCACTTTACTCACGACTGCGGCAACACATCATTTTAAATTCCTTTCTAGTGTGTGTGTGTGTGCGTGTGCGTGTGTGTGTGTATGTGTGTCTAGAGTTGTAGATGTTTTTCTTTTATAAACTAGAACTTGCTCTTAAGTAAATACCGACATTATATACATCACAAAAATAATCCTCCCAAAACTAACCTCTACTAACTCACTTTACTCACGACTGCGGCAACACATCATTTTAAATCCCTTTCTAGACTCATATGCAAATTAGCAAAAAAGATAAATTGTTTCTGGGTCGTTAAACTCAAGTCAAAACTGAAGAAGAATCTGACCTCTGAAAATGTGGTCGTTTATGTGGGTATTTTATCAGAGCTTGAATATATTATTTTATATTGTACATTTTAGGGAAACGGATATTTTTTTTTAAGTTTCTAATCTTCTTCTTCGTCTTCTTTCCAAAACATATATCCGTCTTATTCACTGCCTTCCTTTGCTTCTCTTGCCGTACACTGTCTTCCCCTGCTTCTCAAATTTCTTCAGTCTAACAGTTTAATATTTCCTGTACATCCATCCAGCCAAACTGTTTATATTGTTTGGTCTCATTATATTATGTCATCAATGTTTTCCCTGTGAAATGTGTCAGCCAATCAACATAGTCAACGTCATCATTGTGGGGTTCAATCAACATAGTCAACGTCATCATTGTGGGGTTCTTGAGCCAAACAACAGTAATGACGTCATCATATGCCAAATAACTTCTTCCATACTGAAATTTGTTTCATCCAATCAGCGAGAGAAGCGATATATACGCCATAAGCCCCTATTCATACCACGTGATTTGTTTCGACCAATCATCGGGCAAGGGCGCCATCATCCACCAATCACCATACTTTTTTTTTTCTGTAACACGAGATCTATATCAGCCAATTAGCAAGAGGAAGGGTGAAAGGAGTCAGTTGTGTGATGTTCGTTACAGCTTTCATCTCTTCCGGGGAGGTTGTGGGTAACTGAACATTAATATTACATAAGAAAGTCAAGGATACATTGGTTTTCGGAAGTGTGTTAGTGTGTCTGTAAATCTGTGCTATGTATGTATGCATGTATGTATGTATGTATGTATGTATGTATGTATGTATGTATGTATGTATGTATGTATGTATGTATGTATGTAGGAGACAATATCCCAGAAGCAATGTTTCCAGCGTGAACCATTGGTGTAACCCAGTGTGTCTCTCTGGAGTAGGGCAGATAGAGCGGCTGTCAACTGTGAACGGTAAAGTCTCACACCACGAGGCAAAGACGAGACAGTGGGACCTCACACGTCACTGGCACAGGAGGGAGATAAGTGAGGAGGTGCTGGAGGCTGTTCTCAGAGGATTACATCGAATACAGAGTTACAAAAGGTGTTGACTGTATTTGACGGCATTCTCACTTCTGGAGGCAAGAAAGATTGAAAATTCCAGTCAAATTTCTTTTATATGATAATTTATCCTGACGGTGTGGAAGTGGTTCATGGATGCTGATATAGTCACAATATTTGACGAGGGAGGCAAGGCTTCTTCTCTGATGTTCTTGTGGGAGACGAGAGAGTAAACTTCTTCCCGATGGAGTTAAGAGCCACTTACACCAATACATCTCACACATGACCAATATCCCTTAAGTTTTCTATATTCCTCTTTACTTTATCTCTTTATCTGCCATCTCTTATCACTGGTATTTATTCTTTTTATTCTTTTTTCTCTCCCCACTTCTCCAGGTACCCGACTCTTACAGTAAGTGGTGCAGAAGAAGGTTGTGCCATCAGTTGTGAATAATCCCGGGAAAATGTCACAGCTCATACCAAGATGGGGATTTGTTTCGTCTCCTGAAGTCTAGGTTTACTATTCAATAAACTTTCATCCATCAATCTAGTTCAAGAGAGTAATTTATTTCCATTTACTAACAACAGCGTAAGAAATTTTTACTGTCACTTAAACTCGTTCTTTGTTACTCAGCCGAACCCCTTCAGCCAAACGAACAAAAGGTCTATCCAATTTCATCTTCAGTCATCATATCGTCACATTCTCTTCCCTACAGAAACACAAGATAGCGTCTTTAGTCCCTATTTTTTTATTCCATTGTTACAGTACACTTACTTCCGCTTTCTTCCGCCATAGAGTTGTCATTTGTGTTATCGTCCTTAAGCCCTAAAGTCATCCATTCCCCTTATCATCAACCAGTCCTTTCTTTCCTCATTTCCTCCCCTTCAAGTCAGACGATCTGTTCACCTGCTTCTCTTTTTTCTATCACAATTCCCATGATCACTGTGCTAATTAAATCCAGTCCATTCTCCTCCTTCCTTTCAGTTAGGTCATTCGCCTTCATGTCACCCCTAATGCGTGAGTATTCTATTTAGTCCAACTCCATCATCATTAACCTCCTTCATTCCTTATATTTCTCGTCTATGGAATTCTTCCCTCTTCCTCATGTCTTTCCATCCACCCAAAATTAAAAATAAATCTTTAAATATAGGTTAAGTTAGGTTAGGTTAGGTTAGGTTAGGTTAGGTTAGGGTGTTTAATCATCAGGAGAAATAAGTCGGGGGCTAATCTTCATGTGATCCAAAAACGCATCCCTTCACAATGGCAGAATGAGAGCGACAAATGCACAGATAAATGCCATAGTGAGTTCCAACATCTCCAGCAGTAGGGTGAGGACGACAGATCCACACACGAGTTCCTTTTCCTATTAAATTGAGAATGACGGGACATGTGGAATGACGACGTCCTCATGGTTTACAATAATCATCGTCTAGGAGGTGAGGCGACAGAATGAATAGATGACTATCGAGAAGAAACACCTCATCTAAGAGTAAAACAAGGCGGCTGCTCCTAGAGTAAGGCGAGGCACCTTCCCCTAGGCCTAGAGTTAGAATAATCAACTCCTGCCGCAGTTCTCACCTGGTAGTAGTCGGTGGTGTAGACGTCTCTGGACATGCCGAAGTCGCCGATCTTTACCACTAGGTTGGCCCCCACTAGGCAGTTTCTCGTGGCCAGATCCCGGTGAACATAATGCTACAAGTGAGAGATGAGAGAAGTTACAAGGAAGCACCTAAGGATCATGCAATCTAGCTTATCTCACCTGAAGATTAACGACACTAACGCTAACTGGGGGAGTTAAGTTAGGGAGTTTAAGTTAGGTTAGCGTTAGAGTGGTTAATCTTCATGTGAAGGTAGCTGGGGTGCTTAATCTTTATGTGATCCAGGTAATTTTGTGTATTTGAGTTTGCTGATTTTTTTGTCAAAGACTCAGTGTGTGTACTGCGATAAATTCCAATGAGTTATTATTTAGGTTAAGAGGTGAATTATTATCGATGCTTTAGTTACATACAGAGTATAATTTTTGTCCATGAAAAGTACTTTAGGTAATCACACACACACACACACACACACCGTACCTGTGAGGCGAGGTACTTCATCCCAGCAGCCACCTGGAGAGCAATCTGGAGACAGTCCATGACGGAAAGAGGCTCCGTGGAAGCTTCCTCTCCGGACAACAGTACCACGTCCTCGTTGTGGCTTCTGTAGTAGTGGCAGACGGAGGTAGTGAGTAGGTGTTAGATGATAATAACACTGACTTAATAGATATGTCAGTTACTCTATATGTTAAACTTGAAGCTTTTTCACCAGAGTTGACAAGACAGAAAAAGAAAACGTGTTGAGAATATTTTAATATAGTAAGTTAATGAGAGAAGTTATTAAAGTGTCGGGAGGACCTACAAGATATTCCGTTTTCTATGTAAATTAGCAACTCGAAAAACACGGCATGAGAGAAATTGTTTAACCAACCAACACAGGATATTAGGTTAGAGGAGCAGTACTTATCATATAACCACTGCCTTCCCTTACCACCCTTATAAGTTACTACCTGAGTTAACCACCTTCGCCCGAGGGGAGGGACAAGATATAGTGTATGATCGCCTAGGGTACCCACACCTACCACATTTCAGTTTCCTATCTTTAAACTGAGGATTGACCCGCGAGTTGGGGAGCTTGTGGTCGGACCCCTCCCCCCCTTCCCCCAGGATCCAATTCGAAAGCAAAATCCATTTACACTTCCTTCCCATAGCTACTCCCATAACAATCGCTCCACTCTCCTTAGATTAGCCCGTGATCATACAACAGCAACTAATCATACACTATTGACAGCCACCCACCTACACCACTGAGACACCCACCTACACCACTCACTACTACCTACCCACACTACTAGCAGACACTAACCTGAGGTAGTTGTTTAGGTCTCCGTGTTCCATGTACTCGAACACCATGAGGAGAGGATCAGAGTTGTAACACACGCCGTAGAAACTGACTATGTTCTTGTGTTTGAGGTTGTTTAAGAGTTCCACCTCTCTCTCCAGCTCCTGCCTCGCCTCCGGACCCGCGCTCTTCAGTGTCTTCACCTGCCGGAGGAAAAAAGAAACCACAGGTGTGTTTGGTGAGGGCCATAGGTGTTAGTGAGAGGCACAGGTGTGTTTGATGAGGGGAGCAGGTGTTGATGAAGGGCACAGGTATTGATGAGAAAAATATTATACCTGTAAATGTATCGAATGTCTATATCTTTCACACACACACACACAAAAACAAGAGAAAATATAATGTACTCCTTTAAAACATCCTCATATATGTCCATTATATTAAGCTAGTATAGTTCCAGCAGCTCAACAAGTTTGCACTTCCTGTAAATTGGAAGCCAGTACGGGGCGTTGTCAGGTAAACACGACGGTACTACAATACTCACCGCTACCTGTGTTGGTCGTCCCCAGCCGTCGTCCAGGATCCCCAGGTAGACCCGACCAAATGCTCCTTCACCCAACTCCGACACGAACTTCACCTGATCCCGAGGGATAACTGGAGCCTGCCGTGGAGAAGTGGGAGGATGAGAGGAGGCAGAGAGAGGATGTGAGGGGACGTGGGAAACGGGTTGAATAAGAGAGGAGAGAGAGAGAGAGAGAGAGAGAGAGAGAGAGAGAGAGAGAGAGAGAGAGAGAGAGAGAGAGAGAGAGAGATAATGTGGTGGAAACTATAAGAAAAGGATAATGATAGGAAGAGAAGAAGCGGGTAGAGGAAGAAGAGGAGGGAAGAAGGGGTGTGATATAGAAGGAAAAGGGAAGAAAGATATAAAAGGAGGGAAATAAAAAAAGAGAGAGAAAGATTAAAGGGGGGAGAAAGAGGACAAGAGAGAATAAGAGAAAAGGAGAGAAAGATGTATAGAGGACACGATAAATTTGGAGTCGAGAATAAGGTAAAAACATTCATGGAAAGATGACAATAAAAGAGAGATAACAATCAGATACAATGAAAAGGAAAGCCAAGAAGTGCCAAAGTATGAAGAAAAAAAGCACACAACTTAATATTTACAGAACCAAAGGATTTACAATACTTCAATATTAATCTTCGGTGTTATCTCTTACCCCTTTAACCCCCTTAACTCACCCCTTATCTCTTCCCTTTACCCAATCCTTATTCTCCATTAACCAACACTTTAATCCTCCCTTAAATTATTAATGAAACACCTTAACCCTCCCTAACCCATCCCTATAACCCATCCCCATAACCCACACCTCAGAGCCCACCCCTTAACCCACCCCCTAAACCACTCCGTCACCGCCTCCGTCACGTACCTGTGGCCTGGACGGAGACAGCTTGCCATTGCCCATATACTCCGGGTTCTCCACCAGCCGGTCAGCACTGAGGGGCATCAACTCCTGTAGCTGTAGGCCGTCGCTCTTCTTCTGACAGTCCTCATCCCTGCACAGGCACCCACTGCTTCTATTACAATCTTTTCTATCCTCAGGGACAGGTCAGGGCCAGGGTGAGAGTTAGGTGTTGTTGGGGAGGGCGAGGGGTGGGGGTAGGTGTTGTTGGGGAGGGCGAGGGGTGGGGGTAGGTGTTGTTGGGGAGGGCGGGGTGGGGGTAGGTGTTGTTGGAGGAGGGGTGAGAGGGGGTAGGTGTTGGAGAGGGCGAGGGGGTGGGGGTAGGTGTTGTTGGAGGAGGGTGAGGGGGGGTGGGTGTTGTTGGAGGGCGGGGTGGGGTGGGTGTTGGAGGGAGGGTGGGGAGGGGTAGGTGTTGTTGGAGGAGGGGTGAGAGGGGGGTGGGTGTTGAGGATGGCGAGGGTGGGGGTAGGTGTTGTTGGGGGAGGGCCGAGGGGTGGGGGTAGGTGTTGTTGGGGGAGGGGCGAGGGGGTGGGGGTGGGGGTGTTGTTGGAGGAGGGTGAGGAGGGGGTAGGTGTTGTTGGAGGGGCGAGGGGTGGGGGTGTTAGGTGTTGTTGGAGGGAGGGGTGAGGGGGTAGGTGTTGTTGGAGAGAGGGCGAGGGTGGGGGTAGGTGTTGTTGGGGGAGGGGCGAGGGGTGGGGGTAGGTGTTGTTGGAGGAGGGAAGGCTAGCTGTTGTTGAGGTGTAGCTAGGGTGGTATGTTTATCACTGTATTCAGCTTTAATAGTTACCCCTCAGGTTATGTCTGGCTGACTCACTATTAAATCCACGTGTCTATTACTATCACTTTTCACTTTTTTTTTAAATACTTAACACTTTACAATGACTTTAAAGCAGATTTGTTGTATATGGCTTATAAGTGAATAATTAATAAAATTCTGAGGATAATTTATTTCTCTTTTATAACATTATTGATTGTACAGGCTCAGGTGAAACACTTACATGAAGGTGATTTGGAAAGGTGAGTCTGGACAGGGGTCAGAGCTCATGTGGGGTCCATCACGTGACCGACGGAGTTTACGCAGCAGCAGAAGCGTCGCACCAATCACTATCACCAACACGCAGGCGCCAACCGTAAGCTACCAGGGTCAAAGGTCAGGTATATGAGGTTGTGTTATGTTAAAGGGGCAAATAAAGATCAATGGAAGTTACGAGGTTAAACACACACAAACACACACACACACACACACACACTGCTCCTTACACTGTCACTATGTTGAAATGAACTGTAGTTTGAGCTTTTCCCCATCTAGTTATTATATGTCTTATTTGTGTCACTTATGTTACTTGTATATTATTTGTAATTCGTAACCTATCCCCCAAATATGTAACTGTATATTTTCAGCCTTCTGGCTGCCAAGCTCTTTCAATAAACCGTTAATTATTATTATTATTATTATTATTATTATTACACACACACACACACACACACACACACACACACACACACACACACACACACACTAAATAAATATGAGAATAAGACTTTGGCTGCCCTCCACTACCTGAAATTTACTTTGACGAAAAGCTGATTACCCAAAGACTCCTCAGTGAATGGGAGACTGCAAGAGCCTTCCTAAACACTGGAAGAGATGTAAATCCTTGAAATTTCACAGAATAAATGATTCATCAGATGAGGAGAGAGAGAGAGAGAGAGAGAGAGAGAGAGAGAGAGAGAGAGAGATAATATTTCTGTATCATGATCGTAGAATAGTAATGACTAGTAACATCAAAGAAAGAGAGAAAGAGAGAGACAGATAGACAACCATTCCTCACCATGATTGACAGCGAAGGAGGAGGAGGAGGACCCATCGTCATCGTTGTTTCCGGCAACTCAGTGGTGGCGGTGGTGATAGTGGTGGTGGTAGTAGTGGTAGTAGTTGTGGTGGTGGTAGTGGAAGTGGTTAGGGGAAGGCAGGGGGTCGGGGGAGGAGTAGTAGGTGTCGGGGTGATAATGGTTGGAATTAGGGGTGACCAGCTCTGCTCAGGGTAGATCTGGAAGCCGGGTTCGGGATCGCAATGTTTCGGGTAAGGGCGTCGGGACAGGAGATGGGTGACGCTATCCTCACCGAAGGAGTTGCTGATCTTGAGCTCGTATTTGCCACTCTTGGCTCCACCCATCGTATTGGGGAACACCAGATCACCTTGGAGGAGAAAGAGATAAACAGTTAGGATAATAAAACAAATATATCCTGATAAACAAGATATAAAAAATATACGAAGAAGGGAGATCCTTTAGCGGAAGGAGAGGAATAACGAGGGCATAGATAAAACTGATAAACAAGATAAAATAATAGAAGGAAGAAGAAGGCTGGAATGGGGGATAAATAAGGAGTTAACACATAACACAATGCCTGGGAGACCAAGAGAGAGGGAGATTAAACAAAGGAACAGACGCGAGGAAATAAACACATGAACCCTAATACATAGGAAGCAAGAAATAAACAAAGGGGGAGGGGCAAACACAGATAAACCCCGATAAAGAGGAGGAGGTATATAAAGACAGGAAAAACAGGGAGACACGTTAATTAATTTGGTTATAATGAAAAAAAATAAAGGACAGATGGGGAGCCTCGACAACATCTGATCACCTAACCTAACCTAACCTAACCTCACCTAACCTAATGTAACCTAACTTAACCCCCAGGTACCATGAGTATTTAATAATAAGGGGACTAATCATCAGATGATCCTTAGACGGTTAGTTCCTTCAGTTTGTAATATAATAATTTTAGCAAAAAATCTTCGTAAATATTCTGGTAACATTTGAAAGTGTTCACGACCTCCCACAAGTAGTCAGTTATCCCTCGACCTCCCACAAGTAGTCAGTTATACCTCGACCTCCCACAAGTAGTCAGTTATACCTCGACCTCCCACAAGTAGTCAGTTATACCTCGACCTCCCACAAGTAGTCAGTTATCCCTCGACCTCCCACAAGTAGTCAGTTATACCTCGACCTCCCACAAGTAGTCAGTTATCCCTCGACCTCCCACAAGTAGTCAGTTATACCTCGACCTCCCACAAGTAGTCAGTTATACCTCGACCTCCCACAAGTAGTCAGTTATACCTCGACCTCCCACAAGTAGTCAGTTATCCCTCGACCTCCCACAAGTAGTCAGTTATACCTCGACCTCCCACATGCAGGTAGATCGTCCTCAACCTCTTAAACCTTCTCCCCGGCGCCCAGCAGCGGGAGTGTCGACGGAGTAATCCCGGTAAAAGCCTGTCAGGTCTGTAGCGACGGGTACCTTACGTAACCAGGCTGACGCTCACGACAGATATTCTTCAGAAGAGTATCAGTCATATTCACCGTCACAGGTAATGGATAGACAGATAGCTCAGACACGAGATGCCTACCGCACCCATGTTAACCTAACCAAACCTAACCTAACCCAACCTAACCCAATCTAACCCAACCCGTTTTTAATGTTGTTTGGGTTATATTTTGGATGTTGTAGTTTATAATAAACATTTGTAAATTATTAGATTAGATAGTAGGGTGGTTTTTTTTTTATGTAAGTACTAGTGTGGATGGAATTAGGTTTTCCTACGTCTGGCAAGTCGGTAAAAGGTGTTTACAGAGAGGAAAATTTTATCGTACTATAAAGAGCTCTCTGCAGTAGTCCACCGTCCCCAATATATCTTCTTAGACAGATCTAAGAAGTAACACCCAGGTGTCCACCCTCAGCACCCCCTTCTTCAGGATACAGGTAACTCAGCCTTACATGCAGGCAGATATTTTACAGTGAGATGATTTCCTCACCTTCGATGTAGGATGTGTAGTTATTGCCACGCACGTAGTAAATCAATTGGTTGCCAGAGAATGTCCTCCCGTTGTAGGGCTTGCACGGGAGGAACCACCAACTGAGCGTGAAGGAGGGCGTTGCTTGGGCCTTGAAGTTGACTTTCTCTCTGTGGTTATTATCAAACTGTGTCCAGCAGATGGTTGGTTTGAGCACCACATCGCGTTCTATATCTGCTGGCCACATCACTCATGTTAACTCATCATATAATATAAACAAAAATTAACATAATTATTGTACTCTTATGAAATAGAAAATTAATTGTTTCTTGTAATTGATAATAAATATTTTTATCTCTAGACAAAAGTGAATGATAAACCAACCCTTACTTTAAATTAGGCAAGTCACACCCACACAAAGGCAATCATTATCCAGTATTGCACCTTTAGGCACAACCGAGACTAACCACTCACTTAGATCTCTTTCCTCCACGCTGATAAATCTGTCGTTCTGGGCGGAGCAAACGAGAGTCTGAGGTGAGATATGGGAGGGGTAGGTGACTCCGGTGATGTTGTAGGCGAGGGTGATGGTGGAGGTGACGGTGGTGTTGTCAGAGGAGTTTCTATCGTGTCTCTCCACCAGCACCAGTACCCCAGGGACGCCCCACTCAATCTGTCACACAGGAAGAGTTAATGGTAAATAAATTATCACACATCACGTATAGATAATTTTACACCGTGAGTCACAGTATGTATGTCTTATGATTGTTATTTTCTTGACCTGTGAGCTAACTTATATTCGGGTAGTGAAGATATTGATACTGTCTCCCTACGACACCTTCCTGTGGTCTGGTACCTGACTGATGTTTCTTCTGTCACCACAAGTTTTTCCATTCTTTTCATGTTTAAATTGTCACTGTATGTCAATCGTGGTGAGTTGAACAACAATCCTTGCAGCTTGGTTTTTTGGTGAGGTGAGTTGAGGTGGGAAGAAGCGCTGAGGTAGACAATTAAGTGTGTATGTCTGTGTCTGTTTATATGTTTGAGTATGAACGATTTGTGTGTGTGTGTGTGTGTGTGTGTGTGAGTGTGTGTGTGTGTGCCCTGAGTAGCGTCGGGTGTAACATGTAGTGTTCACAAGCCAAACTCATAGATCAAAGGACACAGGTTCGATCAAAGGGTGAGAACGGGTGTGCTGCTGCTGCTGTTGTTGAACATTCTCAGAAATAGGTCATCTCTTGTTTCTAGGAGCAAGAATGCAAACTCTCTGACACACAATTGTACCCTGAGAGAGATAGATAGAGAGAGAGAGAGCGAGAGAGAGAGAGAGAGAGAGAGAGAGAGAGAGAGAGAGAGAGAGAGAGAGAGAGAGAGAGAGAGAGAGAGGGCAGGAACGGTTCAGTAATCTATGCCTTCCACTTAAAATGTTGCAATGGACCCCTCATGCTGTGTGCCTCACTGGTGAAAAAAACAATCCTATTCATTCTCTTTTTCTTCTCCCTTAAGATAACTGTTACCCGACACGTCACGTCACTTGCTTGGAATTTATATCCTTTATCGCAAATAAAAAAAAATATATAATAATCATTCTATTTTGTCGTAGTAGTAGTATTTGTAGTAATAGTAGTAGTAGTAGTAGTAGTAGTAGTAGTAGTAGTAGTAGTAGTAGTAGTAGTAGTAGTAATTATTGTTCTTGTTATTGTTGCTAAGTAAGGCTGTATGCCTGAGTTCGGAATCACAAAGTTCAGTGCGTATGTACGTTAGTTGCTTTCGACATCCCTCCTCTCCCCCCTTCAAGCCCTTCACTACTGGATGCCACCTTTAATAATTTATTTTTTTAACGACAAACAATTTTACTCAACATAGAGATATATATCCCTGTATCCAAGGGCTTCATCCTACCACGAAGGCTCCCACGTACACAAACACCATCCTTCAAGTCCTCTGTTATTGACACACCACACACAATCACCTCAAATTAGAGACCCACTTCCCGGGAGTTTCTTCACTGCCACCTCGTTTAGGAAGATCATCTTAATCCGTCACCATCGTAAGCTACTTAACTATCAAGAAAAAACACTTTTGTAACTCTATCTCGTTCTTATCCCCACCACCAAACAACAAGGGGCTTGGAATTGTTGTTAAAAAGTGAGCTGTTTTGCGTCTTGAATCTGAGTTATAAACACTACAACTCGAATGTATATACACGAATTTGAGTGAGACTTGATGTGTGGACGCAACTCATCAACATCTCGAGGATCAGAGGTCGATTCTCAGTGGTTTGCCTTCCTCTTCCTGGGGAGGTTTGGCTACACCCAGTTGTCATGGGATAATGGCCATAGGGAAGTATGATCGGACCCTATTCTGGTAGTGGGGCCTGGACCTACCTGAATAACTGGCCCTACTGAGCTCGACCTATTGGACCTCATGAACCTATTGGACTCGTCCTACTGGCCCTACTGGATCGACCAGGACCTACTTTACCTACCTACTATTGGACACACCTGAACCTGCTAGACCTACTGTACTGGACTTAATTGGCCTACCTGGACCTACTGGACTTGTCGACTTATACCTGGACTCACCTGGACCTATTGTATCCCGTTTGTGTTGAGGTTGTGTTGTGTGATCCTGCAACTCAACCATGTATAGTTTTCTCTCTCTCTCTCTCTCTCTCTCTCTCTCTCTCTCTCTCTCTCTCTCTCTCTCTCTCTCTCCTTTCATTTTTCTCTTCCTCTTTCCTTCGTTTCTTCTCTCTCTCTCTCTGATTTCCTTCTTTCGTTTCCCATCTCTCACCCACTCACTCTCTGAGGTATTTGCCCCTGGACTACCACATGGTGTGTCGTCTTTAACATGTTTCCTAACCTCGCTGGTCTACACAGATAAAAGATTCATAGTTTGGGTGTATTTTTACCTGCGGTCTTCAATGGCAGAGAGAGAGAAAGAGAGAGAGAGAGAGAGAGAGAGAGAGAGAGAGAGAGAGAGAGAGAGAGAGAGAGAGAGAGAGAGAGAGAGAGATAGAAGGATAAAGATAACAAGGAAAAAGACAGACAAACAATACCTGAAAGAGAAGAGAAGAGAAGAGACGAGAAGACAGACAGACAGACAGACAGACAGACAGACAGACAGACAGACAGACAGATAGATAGATAGATAGATAGAGATACTCACCCGAGGGAGAGGTCGGCCTCTAGCAGAACACTCGGCCACAAACTTCCTGCAAGAAGGTGAGTCCTTTTCGCCTATGGCTGCCGCCTTCACCGCCACCGTCAGCCTCGCCGGACACAAATCTGTAAGTGACGGCCACAGACCTTCATGTTAGAGCTACATTATATTCATGGTCTAAATTACTAGTACCTATACCTGTATTTTCACCTGGTCTTGTACTCTACTTGTATTCATGTTTTCTTAGTACTGTGACCCGTATTGTTGTTATCTTACTCGACCTGTACTTGTACCTGTAATTCCATTCCACTCGACCTGTACTTGTTACTGTATTTGTACGTGTACCTCGACTTGTAGCCACGTCGAGGTCAAAAGAAGATTATAACACAGTCCTTCACATAATGTCAAGGTCAACCTGATAACACGTTCATAATATTTGCTTTCAAATGACGTTCCTCCGGCAACAAGATCAGTAGCAATTACCACGTATCTATTTAATACACTTTTTCCTCTCTCTCTCTCTCTCTCTCTCTCTCTCTTTCTCTCTGTTTGGTGTAGGGTTGAGAGAGTGAAATAAGGGGGTAGAGAAGGTGTAGAACAATCAGAATGAATGAGGGGCAACACAGAGGGAGAGAAGAATGATGGAAGAAGAATGAGAGGAACGGGAAAGAAAAGTAAGATTTATACCCTTACATTACCTACGCATATCTTCATCCAAGTAAAGAGACGTAACTAACTTATTATACATGCCACATTCACCTCAGTGTTAACTAATTTCATCGCCAAATATTAAGAGAAATTTGTAAACCACGGGAGTCAAAGAGACGCGACATTAACCTCTAATCACAGGTAAAAAGGATAGGTTAATAATATATAAAATCCAGGTAAAAAAAAGCACTCCATCTCACGAGTATTTACGCTGTATAATAAGGCTCTGGTAATTATAAGCCTGATGCCATAAGAGGATTATCATTTAACAACATCCGATTAAGGAGAGTTTTTAATTTATTTGGTATTAATTTGTCATATGAGGTAAAGATAATGTTACTGTCTTCACTAAAACAATATCAGTATTTTCTAATTTCGAAGGAACTCGTTTTATTGGTCTTCTTTTTGGTATAATTAAAACTAGTGACTCAAAAAAATATATTAAATTTTTTTTTAGAATAATTTTTTTTCTTAATGGAACAAAAAAGTAAATCTTTCTTTTTTACGCTTATACACCTGATTAATTTACTAATTTTTCTTACTGTATGAAAACAAAAATCTATTCACTAAAAAAACAAACAAAAAAACATGACCTTTCTTTCCTAGGAATAAATTTTCTCCTCGTGTGATAAAAGTCAATCCTCTTTAATTTAATCTGATTCTTCATGGAATATTCTTCTGAGTGGTTTAGCGTATTCGCTGACGAGGATGAAGATTTGGATTCACTTAATGGGTAAAAGGTGGGTAATGAGGCAGAAGGTCTCGATGTGACCAGTCTGTTTCTTGTTGTGGAAAATATGACAATCAGGCTAGGAGAGAGAGAGAGAGAGAGAGAGAGAGAGAGAGAGAGAGAGAGAGAAGAAAAAATACGAAACAACAACAGAAAGACAGGAAGAGAAAAAAAAGAGGAGAAGGATAACGGAGATGAATAAATGAATGAAATAAAAGATAGACTGAAAGAACGAAAGACCCAAAAGTCAATCAAAACCAAAAGTAAGAAGGAAGAGAATGGCTGTGTATGACACCCCAGACATAACCTATATGAACTGTTCCCTGTAAAGTTAAACTACTAACTATATGAAGCAATGAAATATTCCATTTATGATCTACCGTTGAGTTCACTTGAGTATTCCTGAACAATAATACTCAAGCTTCAATGAGGTTTCCTGGTAAATAATAATCAAGCTTTTATGAGGATTACTGGAGACTTATACTCATACTCTTATGATAGTATAGTGCTTAAACTTCTGAGGCTTCCTGGAGATTAATATACTCTTGTTTACCTCCTGTGACTGACGTACTTGTGACCATCTCGGTGGAAGAACAAGTAAAGAAAACGGTACAAGGGAAGTGAGGTTTTGGTTTTTTTGGGGTAAGAGTTTCTGAACTTTGGGAAATGTTGTTATCATGGGAGCTTGTCAGAGTAGTTTGTGTAGTGTATGGCTCTAGAACCTCCCCCTGACAACTGAGACTCCTCCCCCTGATAACTCCTCCCTCCTGACAATCCCAGACCCCCAGACCTCAATAGACTATCATCGTATTAAGGTGTGGAACAATAAATTTCACCAATTCGTGGGAAAAACTATATTCTCTTCCTTTGTTTAAATTATCTGAAAAAGACATTTGCTACCTAAATATTGAATATTTGGAGACACTTCTTTTATAATCTGTTAGTATTTTATTAAGTACAGTCCCCTTCACGAGTGCGTTTACAAGGGCTAGTCAGATTTTATGCAGTGTGGCAGCGCTGTTTGCTTACATTCGACAGAAGGAAACTAGCAATAGTAAACATACTATGGAATCAAATTAAAGCAATATTAAAAGAAATATCTCAAAGATAATGATTTGTGGAATGTTTATATGAGAGGCCCCTGTAAACGCACTAGTGAAGGGAACTGTACTTCACTAACTACCACAGAAATACAGAAAAAAAATACGGTATTTGGTAACGTCTTTTGGGGTTACTTGTGCTGTTATGAGAAAGGAGCACACGGATGTCATTAGGTGCATCACTACACCAGAAGGACTCAGGAATCTCCGTGTTAGTCACAGATCAAATACCTGACGCTAAAAATATTAAAATGTGTATAGAACTTTATAATATTTTCTCTCCTATGTTTGGTATTTAACACAATGTTATTTCAATATTTATATAGGAAATTGCTCGGTGCTGGTGGCGGGTTGCCAGTCTTGGTTTGTTTGGCCAGGTGACAGGACCATGTTAAACTGCAGAGTCACGGTAAACACTACACGACGTTGATATCAGTGTGGGTATTTTATTAATTTTCAGAAGCTTATTTCGCCTGATAATTAAACACCCTATCGTTATGTGGGGGTTTGGTCTGGTTTGGTTAGCATTTAGGTGAAATAAACTGTGACCAAACTTAACAAAATCCCATTTTCATATCATACACATCAGTTAACAATCTCGATACAGCTTAATTTACATTCCTTTGGTAAAATATAAACGTTTCACTGGGTTTGTGTCTGGTGTACAGTATGTGAGAGGGGATCTGCTGCCAGCCAACAGATGTGGGAGAGTGGTGGTGAGAGCGACACTCCTAGACGTCACGGTAGCCAAGCAACTATCAACTCACTTCTTGCCAGCAAACGCGTGGATTCAGCCAAATTGTATTCCGACTTATCTGATGACCCCTTCTCTGCCCTGTTAGCTTCACTATATAAAACGTCTTTCCTTAGTTAAATGAATTGTAGTAGCAAACATCACGGTAGCGAACGACCAATCAACACACGCTACACCCGCATAGATGTAGAATCTGCTAAATTACGACCCGGAGATGAGACGTATCAGATGGTGCTCTCAGTGGGTCCGCCACTTCCCGGAATCGAGTTCTTGGGTTAGTATTCTTGTGGTGACTCGTGCAAGAATGGCGCCTTGATGGTCCCGCCGCCTGCCTCAACCTTCAGTTTATCTTAGTTACCGAGTGTCCCTTTCTCTTCTTCTTATTCTACTTGATATTTGAGAGAGAGAGAGAGAGAGAGAGAGAGAGAGAGACTGACAAGGAGCATATAAACTTTCATCCCTTTTCTGTTTCTGTTCTCTCTCTCTCTCTCTCTCTCTCTCACTCCACAGGTTAACGTCAGTACCTCACCGTGTAACAGAATATTGGTCATACAAGGTACTGTTTGCCAGGCGTCCACATGATCAACACAGAGGTAATTGTCAGTGGCCAGTGTAACAATCCTCCCCGCCTCATGTTGATGCTGGACCGTTCGTTCTCAACACAGGATACTGATCAACTGAGTGTGGGGATACTCTTGACCACGACACAACGCACTGGCCATGACTGAAATATAGTGTCAGCACTAGCGTTCCTTCCCTTTCCAAACAAAAACAGCACTAGCACGATAAATAATGCTGGAACTAGAAAAAAAACAAGCCCAGCGCTCACAAAAAAGCACTAGCAAAATACAGTTTCAGCAAAAAAAAAAATTATATATATATATATATATATATATACACACACACACACACACACATATATATATATATATATATATATATATATATATATATATATATATATATATATATATATATATATATATATATATATATATATATATATATATATATATATATATATATATATATATATATATATATATATATATATCGTTAGGCTTCCCCTCTCCAATCTGTAATAATGCGCTTATGGCAGCTCTGCCAGGTGTACTGTACGTTCTCCAACCTTACGCCTCCAATAGTGCTCCGTTGCACCACAGGTAGAGGATACAGCGATAGTTCTGATCAACGGTGACTGTCCCAAGTCTCTTTCAACCAGTCACTGCCACCATTTTAAATCAATAAAAAAATAGAGAAATCACCATTAAAATTCTCCCCACAACACCGACGAGAAAGAGACTTGAATCTTTCTATGTCTTTGAGGAAAGTTTCAAGTCGTGTCAGTGAGAAAACCCAGGCCTCCGAGGATGCCGGTAACTTGAGGATGACGCCTAAGTGGTAGTGATGATAAACTTAGAAACTAACTCATTATCAAGGACGGTGTCGGTAGTCCTAAGAGGTTACTAAAGCTAACAGTTATCAAAGGACAGTGTCACCAAACCAAGACAGCGGAACTTACAACAGGTGGAGGTGGTGGTGGTGCCGGGTGGCGAGCAGTCGTCTGTGGTGGAGTTGGTCGTCGAGTTGGCAAACATATCTAATAAGTTATCTCTCCCAGCTGCCTCTCCACGCTCAGTCTCCCTCTTCGAAGAACCCCCCGCCACTGCTTCTGCCTCCCCCTGTCCACCTGTGTTAGTGCTCTCCTCTCGCCATGTCTTCTCGGGCCGCGTCTTCTGCGTCTGACAAATCTGTTGCTGCCACCAGGTCTGCAGCCACACGTTCTTGCAGTCGTCCGGCGCCAGAGGGTTGCCTGATGTGTTGATGTGACGCAGTGAGTCTCTAGTGAGGTAGAGAGGAGAGAGGAAGTAAACATGTTATGATATTATACTGTGATGCCTGACGACCTGGAGTAAAGGGAAATTTTTGCATATTAATGAGTTATCGAAAATTTACACAAACACACGCTCACTCCTTTGAGGAATATGGCCATCTTGTTATATACTAAAACTGAAA
This sequence comes from Homarus americanus, assembly GCF_018991925.1. NCBI lineage: Eukaryota > Metazoa > Arthropoda > Malacostraca > Decapoda > Nephropidae > Homarus > Homarus americanus. The sequence goes on along the minus strand of NW_024741901.1, from coordinate 22,414,272 downwards.
CAAAATCTGTTGCTAAATTTAAACAACATTTTGTTATTGTCATTATTGTTATTAGTCCGTGAAAAATAGTACATATATGGTAAATGGACTAAATATCATTCAGAGTCCCTCGATATCTAAAAACATTACCTAAATTAACTAGATTACGTTAGGCAAATTATATTATATAAGATTATTTTAAATTTGGTTATTAAAGAAAAAAATCAGTATTACTTTTAAAATACATATATCTACATGACTGACTTTTTGGACACATCAATTCCATATTTCGAGTAAAAAATAAATCAGATTTATATTGAATCTATCGCCATAAAGTGGTTATCCCTAAACCTATGTGTGTATGTACGAATAGTATGTGCCTGTATGTGAGTATATACGACTAGAAATTCCTAAGAAAAATACAACTCTAATCATCAACCATTCCTACATATTCAATAAACAAGTTACAATAATAGCTTGTCATTGAGGTGATTTTAGACTGTCATTGAGGTGATTTTAAACTGTCATTGGGGTGATTTTAAACTGTCATTGAGGTGATTTTAAATTGTCATTGAGGTGATTTTAAACTGTCATTGAGGTGATTTTAAACTGTCATTGGGGTGATTTTAGACTGTCAACGTGATAAAATAAACATTAAATTTGTCAAGTCTTTTTGAGAATAAAGTAATTTTAGGCTTTTCAGTGCGTAATTAGATGTTATTAAATCAAATTAATTACGATGATTTAACATTTTTTTAAACCACCAGCAAATAGGTTGGGTTTTGTAATGGTAAAATGAAGATATAATTACGCAGCCATTAAACAGTACTTTCATCTCTTCTCGCTTTGTTGTTGAATGTTTGAACCTTAGATGGTGAATGTTGTAGTGAATGTTTGAACCCTTGATGGTGAATGTTGTGGTGAATGTTTGATGATGAATGTTGTGGTGAATGTTTGAACCCTTGATGGTGAATGTTGTGGTGAATGTTTGATGATGAATGTTATGGTGAATGTTTGAACCCTTGATGGTGAATGTTGTGGTGAATGTTTGATGATGAATGTTGTGGTGAATGTTTGATGATGAATGTTGTGGTGAATGTTTGAACCCTTGATGGTGAATGTTGTGGTGAATGTTTGATGATGAATGTTGTGGTGAATGTTTGAACCCTTGATGGTGAATGTTGTGGTGAATGTTTGAACCCTTGATGATGAATGTTGTGGTGAATGTTTGTATCTTTGATAGTGAACGTTTAAACCTTTGATGATGAATATTTGATCCTTTGATTGTGAATGTTTAAACCTTTAATGTTGAATGTTTGAATCTTTGGTGGTGAATGTTGTAGTGAATGTTTGATGATGAATGTTGTGGTGAATGTTTGAACCCTTGATGATGAATAGGTGAATGTTTGTATCTTTGATTGTGAATGTTTAAACCTTTAATGTTGAATGTTTGAATCTTTGGTGGTGAATACTTTTAAATCTCAGTCTTCCTTCTTTTCTTTCTTTAAATTTCATTCTCTCTCTTTTTCTGCATTTTTATGACTACCTGTCTGCCTTTCTGTTTATCTTCTCGTAATATCTCTTTCTCTCTCTTCATTATTCTCTTTATCTCTCTATCTCTCTCTCTCTCCACAGAATATTCACCACTTTAGGACACTCAATACTGCTGTTGTTGACACTGATAATGATAATAATAATATTGTTCCCTTTGGGTCGGCACACAGGTGATTATGGGAACCTTACCTGCCCAGAGTGTAATTAGTAGGGGCTTAATTAGTAGCGCGTCTGTTTGATGTGTTTCTTGTTGTGATGCTTGAATAGCCTCTAAGGCTACCTGTAATTGGGTTCGATTTCGGTTTGTATTTATCTGTTTGTCTGTCTGTCTGTCTGTCTGTCTGTCTGTATGTCTGCTATTGTGTCTGTCTGTCTGTCTGTCTGTCTGTCTGTCTGTCTGTCGATCTGTATAGTATTTTGTTTGTCTGTTTGTCTGTCTGTCTGTCTGTCTGTCTATTCGCTACTCTGTCTGTTCGTTTGTCTGGTTTTAATTTACAGGATCAGGAGCTACCATGAAACACACACACACACACACACTCACCGACTTTGATCTAACCTAACTTATTCTTGACCTAACTTAATTAAACTGAACACAACTTAACTTGACCTTATTTAACTTAACATATCCCCAACATAATTTAATCTAACGTGCTCTTAACATATTTTAACTCAACCTCACCTAACCTGACCTAACTCAGAACCTAATCTAACCCAATATAACCAAACTTACCCTTACACCATAATCTAATCAAACTTAACTTACTATGGCCTAATATGACCCCATTAACTTATCCTCTATATAACCTAACCTAACCTAACCTAACCGAACCTAACCTAACACTGAGACTATGGCTATGGAAATATTGAAGAACAAAAAAGAGGGTCATTAATCTTTCTCTAGGCTTGTGTCGTCAACCTAAATATTAGCTTTGAGGTTTTAGGCTAAACATTTTTCATCTCACTCTCTCTCTCTCTCTCTCTCTCTCTCTCTCTCTCTCTCTCTCTCTCTCTCTCTCTCTCTCTCTCTCTCTCTCTCTCTTTCTCTCTCTCTCGCTCTCTCTCTCTGTCTCTGCTGCATCAGTTCTCTTCACTTCTCTTTGTTTCACTCTTCGTATTTTCTCAGTGCCTTGTCTCTTTCTTTTCGTCTGTATCTCAGTCTGTCTGTGTATCTCTCTTTATTAAAGGAAAATAGTCATCCTATTTCAAAAGTAAAATATATATACTTAATAGAATAATAATTTTTGTGTGTTTATCTATAAAAAACATTTCATTTATTTTGTTTTAAAGGTAAATTATAAATGTTTTTACCCACTTCATACAGGGACGCCACTTTCATTTAGTTAACGCCAGATGATTTATTTAGCTCAGAGGCGACACCATACACAAGGGTTAGAAAACTACCTCCAGTAAAGGAAAAAAAAATATGCTGGTAATGTAGAGAGAGAGAGAGAGAGAGAGAGAGAGAGAGAGAGAGAGAGAGAGAGAGAGAGAGAGAGAGAGAGAGAGAGAGAGAGAGAGAGATATGAGCTGGAAGTTTGTATATAAAGTTAGTTGAGTTAAAAACTGGATACGTAAGCGATGATGGTAATGTAAACAACACATTTAAAACTCATTCGCATATTCTCTTTTCATGCCTCACACACACACTCACACACACACACACACACACACACACACACACACACACACACACACACACACACACACTCACACACACATTGAAAGAGCAGGTGAGCTAGAATGCTAGGCAGCTTTAACCCCCCTTCCAACCCGCTCCACCCTCCCCACACCCTCCTCCCTCCCACGCTCCCCTCCTCCCTTCCCTCCCCACACCTCCCTCCTCTCTTTCACACCCTCCTCCCTTTCACACTCCCTCCTTCTTCCCTGTCGTCCCTCCTCCCCTTGTATGCTCCCCCTCCTCCCTCCCACACTCCCTCTCCTCTTCCCTCCCCTCCTCCTCTCCCACACCTCCTTCTGTCCTTGTGGTTCCTGGTGTTGCTCTTACGATGATTGCTGCCCCATTGCTGTTGTCGTTGCTGCTACATTATTGTTGGCGTTACTTCTGCTACTGATCCTACAGCCATTGATGTTACCTTGCTGTTACTCTTACACTACTGTTACTGATCCTACTGATCCTACAACTACTTCGTTTATTTATGTTTCTTAAGCTTCTGACAAAGGTTTGGTTTCAGCTTGACTTTGCTATATTTCCTTCTTTTGGTCTCCTTGATTCATTAATGTCATGGATAATCTCTTCTCTATCTCTCTCCAAGCTACACCCAATGTTGCCATCCCCACGCGTCCTCAATCGGCCCACGAAGCCATCTGGGAGGACCCATAACTTATCTCTTGAAATTCCATTCTACCGAACCTCTGCCTCTCAAAACTCATATATACCTTCGACTAGATTAATCATGTGGATCTCTTTTCCTATGTCATTTAACCTCCATCAGTTTAAGTCGTCTTGCTTCAAATATCTTCAGTCTTTAGTAAGGGGACGCCTTTGTGGATATATTTGATAGTGATACTTATCTGAGCTCTCCCTATGGATTTAATATCTCAAAAATATCCCTAAAGTTGTGAACTATTTATATTTTTAACAATGTTTATTAAACCTGGAGTACCTCAAGGCTCAGTTCCTGCTCCTACTCTGTTTTTACTCCATACTAATAACCTATTCATCATTCTCTCTCTAGTAACACACATTCACTTGATGATACTCACCTACACGAAAGTTTACATTGCACTCAACAGAAATATCTACATTGTTTTACTACTGCAGCTGCTCTAATCACAGATCTTAAGTGCAGAACACAGTGGGAGTACAACTAAAATGTCTATGTTTATTGACACCAAAACACATATTCTTACTGCCTCTCGACAAAGATTCATTAGGAACAAAAGAATGGAGGAAACTGCAGCGGATCTATTGGCCCATACTAGGTAGCCGAGTTTACACCCAACCCCTATCTTGAGAATATTAATTTTGACCAGCAAGTGTATGAAAACTGCATCTATATTTAAATTCAGAAAAAACAAAATTTGATTTATCTCACGAAGATTGGTTTTGCTTGATAAGGTTCGAAAAACAATCGGGTGTCAGTAAAAATACGAAAAACTGGAAATCCTTCGAGAAATTTGGTTTTAACTCGAGAAAACTGAACCGGTCTTTAAGAAGGTAAACGAAAACTTAAATATATCTGAAGAAATGAGAGAAAATTGGATCTATCTCTAAGAAGGTGGGGGAAATGCGGCTCGTCGTAAGAAAATGGGACGCAGCGCAAAGAAAGGAGGGAAAAAAGCGGGATTTTCAAGTGAAGTTACTGAACCATTACAGAGTTTAAACACAGGGGAGAGTCATGTCAGGGAGAGCGACTTCCTGATCCTTTCTCAGTAGTCGTTTGAGAGAGAGAGAGAGAGAGAGAGAGAGAGAGAGAGAGAGAGAGAGAGAGAGAGAGAAAGATAATTATATAGACAGATAGAGAGAGTAGAGAGATAGAGAAAGGGAGCTCTTTCGTTTTTGCCAGATAGGGATAACTTTTTGTTTCTGTTGTTGTGACTTAAAGAAAATTATTTTGCATAAGGAAAAAAATTGCTTTGTCTCATTTAAGTCGTTTACCGTCATAAGATAACCAAATTTTACCTTTTGTTGTAAGTTAGGTTAGGTTAGGTTAGGTTAGGTTAGGTTTAGTATGAAGCTATTCGTTAATGCATACAGTATATTCCTATGATGTGTCTGATCGCTTATGACCAGCCAGAAGGTTCGAGAAAAGGTAGATACATAGAAGTTATCGCTAATCAGTTATTATCCCTATATAGTGTAACATATATTGTAAATAGTATAGATCGATAGCAAGATACGTAACTAATAGCATATCGATGATGGTAAGTGATGATGATGATGATAATTATAATGATGATAATAATAATGAATACAATGATGATGATGATGATGATGATGATGACAGAGACAACTCACACAGGTAAGTCACGATAGCACCAACTCACCTGAGGAGAGAGGCGGGCCACAGGATACGCCAAGACAGTGTTAGGAGATGGTTGTCGCTCAGGTCTCTGTGGGAGAGTAAACATGGAGTAAGTTCCCTTTGAGTTGTACAAATAGCAATACAGATTCTACGTCGTTTACATAATGGTGCAGAGATGTTAAGAAAACGAGAAAGTATGTTGGGTACGAATATATGTGGGTATGAATCTAAATTTTGGCGAATGTGTAGTTACAAACCTAAAACTTTGCCGAATGTGTAGTCACGAACCTAAAACTTTGCCGAATGTGTAGTCACGAACCTAAAACTTTGCCGAATGTGTAGTCACGAACCTAAAACTTTGCCGAATGTGTAGTCACGAACCTAAAACTTTGCCGAATGCGTAGCTACGAACCTAAATTATAATAGCTGTGAAAGCGTAAACTCGAATTTCATCGGATTTGTACGAATGATATAAACTTTAGCGGATCTGTGTATATAAACATTAATTCCAACATGCGAGTGCGAATAGAGTTATGGATTTAAGGTAAGTCATGTATGAGTGTATCTTAACTCTGGAAAAAGTTGTGTGCATACGAAACTCTTAAAAGTTGTTCAGTGTATTTATCCCCGAAATTGAAATCTAAATAAGATAGAAGAAAAAAAAAAGAGCTTACTATTCTTTTTTTTTACTTTTTTATCTTTCATCCTGTCTCTTTCTTTCTGCTCCTGTCTTTCTTTCTCTCTATTTTTATCACTGGAATTTTTTCTATTTATCTCTCTCTCTCTCTCTCTCTCTCTCTCTCTCTCTCCCCGTCTAAAAAAGCTATTCTACCTCAGCTAACATAGTGTCTGTCTATCTACCACACCATAAGCTATGCGTGAAAAATCGATTCTATATCAATCTAAGGCCTATATAAGGTAGAGCCACATTAAATATAAGTCGGGCGAGGTCGGGTGAGGTCAGCAGAGGTCGGTAGAAGCTTAATTCGGTTAGACAGGGCTATATCCGACGCCACTACCAACCAACACCGCTCCTAGCCTAAATCCCTACCCCCCCCCCCCTAACCCCTTTGAGTTGTACAGTACAGTTTCCTTACGTTCTCAAGATCTACTCCCAGACCTTGGAAGAATAACCTCACTTCAAAAACAAGTATTTCAATTACCTCTCCATCATCCCTTGAGGAACCATTGAAACGTGAGATGATAATTATTATGTAGAAACTTAGGCTAATAACTTGAACTTAACTCCTCCTCAACTTCAACAAAACACCGCCTCCGCCTGGAAACTTAAAGGAGCATCCAAACACCAAACACCATAAGAGGCAGAAAAGCACTATTACGAGGTCTTCCTGTCGCATTTCCTGTTTCCCGCCGAGCGTTTGCCAGGTCTACAAAGTCTTCTGGTAACTTCCTGGCTTGTGTTGTTGGAGGCGGGTGTCTTATATCGCTGTATTGTGGTGTATATTAACATGCGAGGAGGATTTTGATATTTATGGTATTGTGTTATGATGATAATTGTCTGATTCAGCCTTAAAACACAACAAACTGTTTACGGCTGTAGGGTATTTGAGTTGTTTGTAACGAGATTCACTTTAGGTTCAGTAATATTTATGTTATTCATTTATAGTTTGTACTTTCGTTATCCACATGATATTTTTTTTGTTTATTTTGCATTTGTTTATGTTGTAATAATTAAATAATCAAATAAATATATCAATATACTTCTCATGTCGTTAGTTAGTGTGTGACAACTTCCCAGCTTTAAAGTGGCTCTCGGGAGGCTCTAAGGGCACCTGTTTACTGATCACTTTACTGATCTGAACACCATTTACCTCTTAATTTCCATGAATCAACTGACATTAACTCAAATATCAGGGAGATAATTGAACAATATTTGATGGAAATTGGATTCAATATTGCCATGATAATTGATATGTTTTCTTTTATTTATATCAACAGAGACATTAACTGCAGAGGCCGGTAATACGAGGCAAGAGACTCAGGTCGTCTGTGTTCTTTAATTCACAACAATGAATATAAAGACTGCAGTGTGTCCAAACAAACTATAGACATACAAATTGACTTGATTTCAAAACGATCTCAAAACTAATAATAAAAAAAAATATATATATAATAATAATCATAATAATAATAACAATAATAATAATAAACAATAATAATGCACTATCAAGGTAATAATTATCAAACACAATGTAACAAAACTTTACCTCGAAATACAAACAATTACCACACACCAACACCATCTGAACTCTCATCAACATGCAGGTAGTTCCAGACGACTTAATTATTGCCCTGGAAACAATCACTCCCGTTAACTAATTCCAAGCGAACTGAACTGGACAAGATAATTTGCCTTAACATCGAACCAAAACAACTCCACTGGAAATTAACATTGAACCAGGAAGTGAATAGAGGGGTTTGTTACACACTGCACCTCCCCCTCTTTCCTCCCCCTGCTTCAGTTCGTGGTTACTCTGTTTAATTATTTTATTTCTCTCCTGCTTACTGACTTGCCCGGGCGGGTAATTATTTCACTTAACTACTTTTTTATACCAATTAAACCGTAACTTTACAGCGGCTTCCTTCTTAAAAATATCAATTAAACTCTATATCTTCAAGTTGTAAACAGACTCGAGTCCCAGTAATGGGTTCACAGATGTCACTAACTCATAATGACAATCTACCTTAATGCGTTCTCTTATCCACTGTGAATTAAACGTGCGTACGAAGCTTGAACAACATGCTGATTCACTGGAAACGATTTTTGTCTCCTGCAGGGAAGAGGCTGCACCAGGCCAGAACAAGAGACGTGTACCCTGATAAGCGAGCCATGAAAGCCGATATACATTACGTGTTCAGCTCTATGATGGCCTCGGAGGTGTTGTAAAAACGATAGACCGGCCCGTAAAATGTGATGCTTTAAGATCCACTCAGTCCTTGCCAGACGCCATGGTAGTGAATGTCCCGGTAAACATCCCTTCCTCCTCACCCCATCCTAAGCCCTTACTTCTCACCCCCTTATTCCCTCACTCCACATTTCTTTTAGTCCTTACTCTTTATTCCACATCCATAACTCTTCATTGTACATGTCTCATTCCTCATCATATACCCCATCAATCTTTCACCCCTATACCCCTCCACTCCTCACCCCCACACCCCTCACCCCTACAATCCTCACCCACTCACTCCTTACCCCCGCACCCCTCCACTCCTCACCCCCACACCCCTCACCCCTTTACTCCTCACCCCCCTCACTCCTAACTCCCTCACTCCTCATACCTCATAATTCAGAGTAGTATATGTCATTTCAGAACAAAATAAATATTAACATTGTTTAAGCGTACTCCCACCACCACACGTGAATTTTCTTTTCACAAAACTTTGGTCAAAGGAAAGTTATCGAACACAAATCAAATCTGACATCACCGGACGAAGGGCGAAGGGACTGAGGGGGGGGTGGGTGGGGGGTGGACGTGGGTCGGACGGGGGAGAAACGGATGGGGAGAGGGACAATGGAGGGAAAGAGACGGGTGGATGGAGGGACTGTCAGTATCACTGCCACATCCCCTGAAAAGGCACAAGGGTCATCATGACATGGCCTCGAAAAATACACGCAACTGTAGATGGATCTTGAGGGTATAACATTACTTAAACTGGGTCGTACAGGTTTGACTCTCTTAAGGACACTGACGATACCGCTCTCTGAACACTAATGGATCGGTAGATAAGAAGGATGATCACCACTGTACTTGATCACCCTCACTTCCTCAACTAAAGTCAGGTACCCATTCACAGCTGGGTCGACTCAGAGTGCCCCCGAACGAAAACGAGCGGGTAAGAGATGAAAGCCATAGCCAATCATTTACGCTATAATTGTCAGAATAATGGAGAGTATTTTTATTTCTAACGTGATTACATTTAATTATTAATAGTTGTCACCTCAGAGCCGTTTGGGGTCAAATCAAGAACGTGTTCGGTGTCCTGACTAGCCATGGTGCACTACATACTGTATACTGTAGCATTAATACCTTTTATTTTTTTATGACTGAATTCAATTATTATTTATGCTTCGATTGAGAGACGCCAATGAGTCCAGAGAATTACAGACACACTTCAGATATTTTTAGACGAGAGAGAGTGAGTCTGATTTACACGTATTTGCATACTACAAGCTATGCTAAAAGGATTTGCGGTGCAGGATAAACAAAATATGTATTGATGAATTACTAATTTTTATAGCTAGTTTATTCGCTTTTGATACAACTTACTAAAACGACGCTATACCACACTTTCCTAACACATAATACACTTTACGAAACCACAACACCTTAAAACACACACACACACACACATCCATCCCCCCCCCAACACACACACACACACACACACACACACACACACACACACACATATTATTTAAAACTGTCATAACAATTAACAAAAACATATAATTTGTTACAGACTTGAAATATATATACATCACTGTTAATTACGACAAAATATGATTATGTAACCATTATGACTGATGAATATATGACATACTAAAAATAAAAATATTATATGTAATAGAAATATGTTCAAATATGTTCAAAAACACCCAACACATTTTTCTAGTACAGTGTGTAGTCAAAGGCCTCTGATACATCCACTATACAATAATGATACTAGATTGTGTTACTACTTTAGCACACAACACTAATGGTAGTTTTGTATTTACTAGTGTATGAATTATTTTATTGATATATTTACACTTTACTATGAAACACAATACGTATTTAATTAGAATGTTTTAGGAGTAATTGTGTTATATTCTACTTAAATTTCTTTATAGTAGTTACTTACATACTATACTTTATTGATTTCTATTACATAAGTCAATGGTTTATAACATTTACAGCTACGTTACTTATAATGAGGTAAGAAGAGACACTTTTATGCTGAATAAGAAGTTTAATAATTGTCTTCTATAGAAAATCTTGAGGACAAGTCAAACAAATGATTACAGTTTTACAGCTTTCTGATACATTCTCGTATTTCAGACTGTATTAGTAAGATGGGTGGGCCTAAGCTGATGTTGCTAGTTGTTGATTACCTGTAGCATGTCACCTTAGCATCAGGTGGGTCACTCAGTTGATAGCGGTTTTATCATTTTAAGCAAAGAGCAGAAGAGAAGCCCGATACGTATAGTCAGACGCTTCGATATAGTGTCAGAACGACCAAGGCTTTTTTAACAAAGTTGGAAATTTCTCCAACTATTCAATCCAGAGGGAATAAAGCACTTTTGTAGGAAATTCCAGCTTCAAGCTTTCCTTACATGGTAGTTCAATAAACTCTTCCTTGGCGGGAAATGCATCTTCCAGGACTCTTTCTTTAAAGGGTTCTGATCTATTGTGGTTGTCGTGACCAGGAAGTGCTTCTTGAATTCTCCTCCCGGCTCTGTCATGTGAAGTATTACAGCCTTCTCGTCATTGAATAACATTCCATCATCGTCGAGGTATTGATCCCATGTAGGAAAGGTCACCTCTTTTCTTTTCTATCTTTTGACCACAACAAAAGTCTTTCACGGTGTCACAATACCGTCATTAACGTGGAACACACTCACATTTTTTCCCTTGCAGACAAATGTCCGACAATAATCACAGCTTATATACCCGCGAAGTAACACAGATGCATCAACCATTTGGGTCGCGAGAATAAGTCGGCCATTGGTTATCCTTCTTAACATAAACTCCTCCAGAATATACCCCTAGAATACTTGGTACTACACATTTTACAGAGGATATATAGAAGTAGTAAACCTGCCACACTCTATGTTATATACACAATAAAACACCAGTCATGAATGAGTTATATGATGTTCATAAACCAAACATTAAAATCTTAAGTAGTAAAACGATATATTTCACTACTATAAGTAATTTAAGTGGAAAATAAACCACAATCCACTGAATATAAGTATCTAGGCAGTGCCCCCTCGTTCGAAAAGTATCTATATCGAAAACGTATTGTACTACACTTTTTTATCATTACGTAAGTACAAACATATTAATTTCTGTGAACATTATTTACAGTAAGCAGCAACACTCCACTACACTTATGAGAACGACTTAAGTAGAGACAATTTTTCGTATTATTGGACTTATAAAAACTACTTATATGAAGTCTTTAAGTAGTGAACCCAACACAGTTAATATATAAGTAATAAGCACTCCACACTTGGCTACGCATTAAGTAGGTAAGGAGCAATCGGATTAGACTCCACTGATATCAATCATCTACGCATCACCACACCAAACACTACATACCATGAAGTCCCTCTTTAGTTAACATACAAATACTTATCTTAAGTACTTAAGTGAGACTGGCACTTACAATGTGTGTAGTTTCGGCAGGTACCCGAAGGCGCCGTCCTCCACCTCCCTGAGAGCTGAGTGGGTGATGGACCTGTAGGAGAGAGAGAGAGAGGGCGCTTGAGGGCTGGCAGCTGGAGTAAGTGTATGCGAGTTATCTCCTGGGACTAGTATATGTCAGGAAGGTATTTCAAGTGAAGAGCAATGTGGGTTTGGCAATGGAGAGGGCTTGACTTGTCTCACTGATGGACCAATGTGTGGTATATTAAACACACAATTGATTTATCTGGGAAATTATTAAATACTGTCCAGAGTTTTTTATGATGAGAAGGAAATATGTCAGAGTCTGTAAGGAAGGAAGGAAGGAAGGAAGAAGCAAGGAAAGATGGGGTATACAAGAGACCCTAACAGCCATATGGAAGATCATGGGGTGTGGATCAAGGAGGCTGGGTTGAGGTGAAAGGGACGTAGAAACTAAAAAAAAAATACTTGAGTAAAAAGAAATTTACTCAGCTGTCGAGGAGAGAGCGATAGGGATGTGTAGTAGTAGAGAGATAAAGGAAGAAAGAGAAGTGAAAGTATGATAAAAATAGTAAAAGTTGGATGTTAGAAAGGAGAAGGAAAGACCAAAAAAAGAACAGAAAGGATTTGTGTAATAAATTTGTAAAGGAAGTGTGTGTGTGTGTGTGTGTGTGAAGGAGTGGAGAGCCTAGGGTCGTGTGATGTTTGGGGAAGGAGCATATCTCGTATTGCAATAAGAAGGAATTAATAACAGTAAATGAAAGGAGAACGTGTGTTTGTGTGTGTGTGTGTGTGTCTGAATCCTTTACTTTATACTAGAATAATTCACTAAATATCACATCCTATTCTACCATTAACATGTCAGGGTACTTCGCCTTAGATCTATTTAGTGTCCTCGCTATGAACCGCACCACCCACCTGGGACAGTCGTTTACCAATGGACGGTCAGAAGCGGAGTGAGTCACATCCCTTGGTTCGCCCATAACAATAACTTTTCCCGCCTTCTCATCTGTCCACCAACCAATCACAGGCTTTCACCAGCTGGTACATCTAATACAACTGCCTATTGGGTCACACTACCAGTCGTTCCAATCACTCGGTTACTTGATTCACCAAATACTAACACAATAGACACATAATACTTTACATTTATTTCCATCCTCTAGTTAATTTATTCATAATAGTTAAATAAAATAATCGGGTATTTAACAAGTTTATTATATATATTTTCATCAACACAAATGTTAATATTCTTATACATTAACTTTTTATCCTTGTTCCTCACCTAACCTAACCTAACCTAACCTAACCTAAGAATGTCTACTAAGATACTGTACTTAGACCAGAGATATGTCTATGGAATGTCTACTGGAACAATGAGGAAATAATTATTACAGGAATGTCTACCGGATGTCTGTTCTGATAGATACAGAACAAGAGGATAAATAAGGGTTATATCATGTATGTCTGCCTGGATTAGTTGGGATTATATCAGGAATGTAGATCAGAGACTTTGCATGACTCTTTGTTTGTGTGTGTGTGTGTGTGCGTGTGTGTGTGTGTGTGTGTGTGTTTATGCATATGTATGTGTGGCTAAGTACGTACTATAATATCTCTCTCTCTCTCTCTCTCTCTCTCTCTCTCTCTCAGCTTATCGATTGGTCGCCTGTAAGAGCCAGAAAATTAACCCCAAATATAATTACTCTGGCGGGAACAGTTTCAAAACAGCGTCATTCACAAACTATTAAACCCTGAACGTGAGCGTCCAAAAATAACCCAAAATTTTGTAGGACTTTTTTTTTTTTACACGTGTTCATTTGTGGATGAATACCCATATTAAGAGTAGATTTGATGGTGGGTAAATATTTTTATTTTTTATTAAGTGATTTCAATGTTTGTTAGTTTTATTATAAATGTAAGTTATATTTATCTAGGAGGTGGCTTGTCACGGTACCTGGCAGACGGGAGATTATCATGGCCTGCCATGGTGCCTGGCGGAGGGAGATTATCATGGTGCCTGGCGGAGGAGATTATCATGGTGCCTGACGGAGGAGATTATCAAGGTGCCTGGAGGAGGAGATTATCATAATTGCCTGACGGAGGAGATTATCATGCTGACGGAGGGGAGATTATCATGGTGCCTGACGGAGGAGATTATCATGGTGCCTGACGGAGATTATCATGGTGCCTGACGGAGGGAGATTATCATGGTGCCTGACGGAGGGAGATTATCATGGTGCTGCAGAGGAGATTATCATGGTGCCTGACGGAGGAGATTATCATGGTGCCTGGAGAGGAGATTATCATGGTGCCTGACGGAGGGAGATTATCATGGTGCCTGACGGAGGAGATTATCATGGTGCCTGACGGAGGAGATTATCATGCCTGACGGAGGGGAGAGACGGAGGAGATTATCATGGTGCCTGACGGAGGGGAGATTATCATGGTGCCTGACGGAGGAGATTATCATGGTGCTTGACGGAGGAGATTATCATGGTGCCTGACGGAGGAGATTATCATGGTGCCTGACGGAGGAGATTATCATGGTGCCTGACGGAGGAGATTATCATGGTTCTGACGGAAAGTGACAATGGGCGTGAAGGTTCCTGTGGGTCGACTATGAAGGGGAGAGAGGAGGGTGATTTGTAAAATTACATTAGTGAGTGAGGGAGAGAGCGAGGAAAGAAACTGTTAATGAGTTAAAAATTAAACTGGTAAAAAAGATTTCTGATGATTCAAGAGATGCAAATCAAGTGCCAGCAGAGACCTTCATGCCCTTGCAACATTATGCAGATACTATAATGTGTCAACAGACATCCTGACACACTGAATTTTGTGGTAATTTGATGTGAAGATGATGAAGTGTGTGTGCGTGTGTGTGTGTGTGTGTGTGTGTGTGTGTGTGTGTGTGTGTGTGTGTGTGTGTGTGTGTGTGTGTGTTGTGTGTGTGTGTGCGCGTGTGTGTGTGTGTGTGTGTGTGTGTGTGTCCCTGTTGAGAATGATGCTTGGATGCTTGGGACTGACTGAGGCGTGAACTCATTGCAGAGAATATTGACAATTAAGCCCCTCAAGGTAGAGACACAGGTGTAACTCACAGATAACTCAGTTCCTCGAAGTTCTGGAAGTCCAGCCTGGTTACTCGGCACAACTCCAGCTGGTGCCGCACCTCCCTGGAACAACAAAAAATACAATTTCAGAAATTTCTCTTGAATATTTTTTAAATGCTGTTAACACACACACACACACACACACACACACACACCACACATACCTCACACACACACACACACACACACACACACACACACACACACACACACACTTAAATATATACTTGTACAATTATAATCAATGCTTTGATGATAAAATAATTTTTCTTTTCTTTCACACTTTTATTAGGAATTAATTATCATTGATATTGTTAAACAGTTTAAGCAGAATAATGAACATTGTGCCTAAGAAACTTTATTATTTTACAATAAAATAATACACGAACTATAACATTACCTTTACCAAAACATTAGGTAAACTAAATATGATTCGTAGCAGCATCGAAGCTCAGCACATCAAGACATCAAACATCAATCATGTAACATATGTTCCAATTTTTATCTGTTTGATGAGGAAATTAATCACCAGTTGAGATATTTCCTTCAAAATGATTTCACTAGTTAAGTAAAAGTGTTGCCGCTGGAGACGTGAGATATTAAATGGTCATACTTGGAATACCTGAGATTCAATATTCGAAATTATCTGAGGTATTTTGTAAAGTTCGTTCCTACAAGTTACTTCATTTAAAACGTCATTTAACATCGTAAGATAGCTAGAGTATACCTAAAATTGGTTAAGCTAGGTTAGGTTAGGCTAGGTTAGGTTAGGTTAGGTTAGGTTAGGTTTTGTGTGAAGCTTTTTATTTATTTGTATTATGATGATCTCTATTCACATCCATGACCAGGCAGAGGTTAATAATCACCTGACATTTGTCTTTTTTTACCATCAATCTCAACACACACACACACACACACACACACACACACACACCGCCCCCGTGTGCTTGAAGGCCCTCTGACCTGTGTTTCCTCTCACCATCAATTTCTCAACCCATCATCCTCGGTTGCTTGAGGATGGTCTGACACACACACACACACACATCTGCTGTCATCAATCTCCGTGGGGCCACCGACGTCATACTGAAGCCTCGGACTATCTAGCTGAGGAAGACAGATCATGAGTCTCCGGTAATATGTCTCGCTCCAGCTAGAAAAGACGAGTTGCCATTCCATTGGATCACTGTCTTAACCTAACATGTTTGTGCATTATTATTATTATTATTATTATTATTATTATTATTATTATTATTATTATTATTATTATTATTATTATTATTATTGTAAAAAAATACATTTATGACGTAAAAAAGTTTGGCTATCAATACATTTGTTTTTAGTTCATCTCGCCGTGAAACATCCTAATATCCAGAGTGTGTGAAAAATGGTTTTAAAATAGTGTATTGCTCCCTGACCCTCGGATGTTGTTGAATATTCAGGCCGGCTCTGGGGAATTCCTTGCCACATAGTTGTTTTACCTATATCATGTAACCTCCAAGAATTTAAGATTATCTCCTGTAAATATTTTCACATTCTGGCCGGGAGAAGCTTCTATTGTTACTGTAGTTGGTAATTAGGTACTGTTCTTTAATGGTAATTTTACAGCATGGTATATGTTGCTAAAGCTTTCTTAACATTTAATTTATTTTACTAAATTATTTAATCTGTTTTTTATTCTCCTGGAAAATATTTAAGATTTACAGACATTTAAATTAGCATTATTCAAACTATTCATAAATAAGAGTTAATGGGTCAGAGACATCAGTACAGAGGCGGAGATTTCAAACATATTTACATCTGAATTATTCCTTGTATGGATTTCACTCCTACACGTGTTTCTATAACCTTCTATACATTTGATTGTCCCTTGATCCACCCTAAGGCGAACTCGAAGTCCCTAAATATTTGAGTCAGGTGATACAGTGTTGTACCAGTACCTTTGATATCTGCTGCCTTGGCTCTCTGTTCTTCTGCTTATGGCACAGCTGATCTATTGTACCAGAACACAAAGGAGACATATCACAAAGGCTTTTTTTTTCTTTTTCTTTCTCCGTGCCACCACTGCTTCCTCCTCCTACTCCTCTTCCCCCTCCTCCTGCTCCTCCTCCTCTTCCCCCCTCCTCCTCTTCCCCTCCTCCTCCTTTCCTGTCTCGGACTTTACAATGTCGCTGAAGATTACTCTGTGGTGTAGACGTGTGTTGACTTTGTTCTCACTATGAATAAACCATTATATTCATGCACTTCACAATAGAAAAAAAGAAGAGCGGATACAATAGTGAACGTGGTTGATGGCTGAACGTCTACAGGTAACAACTGAGGAAAATATTACATTTAATAAAAAGTGTAGCATAAGAAAAATATATTTGAGAGTATAAAAAAAAGAAATAAATCATCATATTCAAGCAAAATGGTAATAAATTCAAGGCAGTAACCCCCCACCCCCCAAAAAAGGATAAGCCTATATATATTAGCGCAAAAGTACAATAGTTTAACTACAGCTACAAAATTAAAACAAAATTATGAAAATATCACATCCAAGGCTTTTAAACTGAAAAACAAAACAAAAACATTTACACGTGTATGTTTTAAGGAGGAGCATTAATGGTTATGTTATGCTCCGGGAGTTAACAGGTAAACAGGTGAGAATATACGCAATAGTCTGACTGCGATGGGGATTATACGCTTCTCTGGCCACCTGCCCTGGATTGACGAGCTAGCCGGCCCAAGCACAGGTGTGGTGTCCGTCTATTTGTGACTGTGGTGGGAAGACTGTGGTCGAGTGACTGGTTGGAAGACTGAGGTTTAGTGACTGTGGTTGAGAGACTGCGGTTGAGTGACTGTAGTTGAGTGACTGGTTGGAAGACTGAGGTTAAGTGACTGGTTGTGGTTATAGTGTTGTGGTTAGAAGACTGTAATTTAGAGACTATGTGTGAGAGACTGCGGCGAGTGACTGTTTTTGAGAGACTGTGGCTGAGAGATTGTGACTGAGAGACTGTGACTGAGAGACTGTAACTGGGAGATTGTGACTGAGACTGACTGGAGGTGTGACTGAGAGATTGTGCGGTAGGGGATGTTAGTGACTGTGGCTGTCTGCTTTGGGACGTTGTCTTTGTGTCTGCGTGAAATAGTCGGGTAAAGGCCAACAGAGTGTGAGGAGAGGTGGTGCATCGACCCCGTGAAACAGCGAACCACGATGAGGAAAGGAAAGGAGGGAGGAGGAGAGAGGAGGGATGAGAAGGAGGGTAGGAGGGAGAAAGGGAGGGCGGCAAGGAGAGAGAGAGAGGGATGGAGGGAGAGAGGAAGGGCTGTGGAGAAATGATAACCAGTAGTAGGAAAAAGTGTTATTGGCTCCTCGTGTTATTTTCACTAACTTACTGTACCTAAATATTTTCCTACATATGTGACAATTATTAACTTTCAAATACAGTATTATTCATATCAAATTAATCCTTATTCATATTTAGGAATTATATCACCAGTGTTTACAATTCATATATAATCTTTCCCATTGAGTTATACAAATCTGGAGGAGTTAAACAAAAATATTGTTATATATTATACAGTAGTATTCTATAGGACATATGAAAACAAAAAAGAAAGTTGTCATTCAAAATACGTTTAAAGCTGCTTATTTTCCCTGACCTTAATATCATGAGTCTTTTCCAAGTAATCAGATTAATTAAGGATCCCGAAGCCTTGTAATATACTGAAACATATGATCATAATTATGTTGTGTTCCTGAAAGTCTTGTTATACACGTGTGGATGTCTGAGTAACGATGATGATAACAATGATACTAATGAAGGTAATAATAGTAGTTTAATATGGTAAGGATTGAATGGTATACAACACACACACACACACACACACACACACACACACACATCATCCACTGTACATATAGACGTTTACAACCAATGGTTAATCAGTACGTCAAATCGTTTAAGAACAACTCAAACAATGTCACCTGAAGCTAATATCGAGTAGAGTATTTTATATTAAAGGTAAATAGGAGGGAAGGAAGGAAGGGAGAGAGGAAGGGAGCAGGGAGGGAGGAATTGGGGAGGGAGGGAGGGAATGAGAGAGGTAGGGAGGGAGGTAGGTATGGAAGGGAGGAGAGAAGGAGGGAGGAGGGGGGAATGAGAGGTAGGGAGGGAGGTAGGTATGGAAGGAGGGAGAGAAGGAGGAAAGAGAGAGACTAGGAACAATGGAGATACAACACTATAACAATGGATGGAACTGAAAACAGAGACTCTGATTGTCTTTGTGTCAGTTTGTTTGTTTATTTCTAGTGCGGGGTTTCAACCACTTCATGTAACTGGGTTATTTTCACCGTAGTAATAATAATAGAAAAAAACTCCCTCATGCGGTAAAAACTGTCAGTTAACCAGTTAGTCAGTCAGAAAAGTCGAGAACTAGAATGAAAAACTCAGTTAAATATATATAATTTTGTAACCTAATTCATCCATCTATAACGATAATTAACAATCAGCTTCTACCATAAGTGCCATCTGCTTTGTGTGTACTCTGCACGAGATGGATACAAAGTAAGTTGATTACATTGAGTTGAGTACATTAAGTGTAACGGACCAGGAGAGGTTGTTTTTACCTATATTTACCTTCATATATACGTTAATTTACCTTTATAACTACAGCAGGTGATTGAACAGGTGATTGATGTTAATTAGTCAAAGGTAATTTTTTTCGTGGTGTAGAACTGAAGTTTATTCCTGACGGTGTTTTTAGTTAGGTTAGGTTAGGTTAGGTTACGGTTGGTTGTCTATCAAAATACGTCGAAGTTATCACTATTTAAGTCATAATGTTAATCAGCTTCAGGTAATTTTCATTTATATTCAGAAATGGTTGACGTAATTTTTCAACACCTGTGAAATAAAATAATTAATGTATTCTTTTGATGGATAAAAAAACACCTGACATTGAGATTATTTTTGTTAATGACAATTGTTTATTAATTAGTTTAGCTTAATATTTTAATCACGCTTAATTTTGTACTATGTAATACGAAGCCTTTTTTGCCGAGACATTTATAATTATTATTATTATTAGTAGTAGTAGTAGTAGTAGTAGTAGTAATAGTAATAGTAATAGCAGTAGTAATAACCGTAATAGTAGTAGTAGTAATAGTAGTACCTCATTCCTTGGATAAGAATCAAGATATAGACCTATAGGTGGGGAAGTGCTGAGGCGGATCATCGGAAAATGCATAAAGGAGGTGGTAAACGATGATGTCAGGGCAGCAGCAGGAGCCTGCAAGTTTGTGCTGGCCACCAGCCTGGAGCGGAAGCTGCCATTCACGCCATGAGAACGATATTTGAGCAGCGTGATTGTGAGGCCGTTCTTCTGGTGGACGCTTCAAACGCACTCAACATACTTAACCGCAAGGCCGCACTATACAACATCAAGATATCAAGTGTCCAAGCTTTGCAATGTATATTGAAAACTCCTATAGGAATCCATCAGACCTCTATATAGTAAACAACAAGGCTCTAAGAGGTGATACCATCATACAGTCAACCAAGGGAACAACGCAGGGGGACCCTGTTGCATTGGCAATGTACGCAATAGGCCTATCCGTGCTCCAACACACAGTAAAATTTGAAACAACTGAGGTCAAGCAAGTGGCGTACGCTGACGACCTTAAAGGAGCAGGAAAAGTGGAGGACATCAAAAAGTGGTGGGGCCTGTTAACATCACGAGGTCCACAATTAGGGTACCACCCAAACGACAGCAAGTCCTTCCTCATTGTGAAGCCAGAACATTATGAACGGGCAATGGAGGTGTTCGGTGGAAGTGAGGTCAAAATAACAAAGAATGGCCAAAAACACCTAGGCGCAGTAATCGGTACGACGGACTTCAAGACCGAGTATGTAACGGGAAAGGTGAATGAGTGGCTTAGGGAAATCCAAGCTCTGTCTGAGATTGCTAACACAGAGCCACATGCGGCTTTTGCGGCATTCACTCATGAAGTCAAGCATCGCTGGAACTACCTGATGCGCACTATCCCTGATATCGGACCTCTCCTTCACCCTCTGGAAGAAGCTATCAGCGTCAATTTCATTCCCAAATTAGTGAAACACCCTCACTTAACCCCAGCAGAAACACTACCACCGAGACTGGGAGGAATGGGATTGACCAATCCAGAGAAATTGCTGCCACCGAACATCAAAACTCTGTTAAGCTCACGGAAGCCCTCACGGACCACATAATAGCTCAGAACATAACAGGGGAGGTGGATACCAGTGAAGTAAACAAGATTCGAAGGTCCATTAAGACAGAACGACAGCACGGCCAAAGTGATAAGTTGCAGCAACTGTTGCTGCAAGTACCAGAGAATTTGAAAAAAAGTAACTATAGCACAGGAGGTGGGCGCCTCGAACTGGTTAACTACGTTACCGATAAGGGCAAATGGTTTCAGTCTCAATAAACAAATTTACAGATGCCAATGCTCTAA
>NW_024741901.1:22317782-22387782 GCF_018991925.1 Homarus americanus | reverse complement strand
TTACAGTTGGAAGAAAAAAAATGACAAGAAACATGCTCTCGTGTCTTTGTTCCCGCGTATGAAAACTTTGTAACAAGCTTCCTCCTCCATCTCGCATCCTTCATTTATTTAAACGTTACATCAAAACAGAAAAACCACACACGCACACACTCGCACGCGCACTAACACGCGCACTCACACACGCGCACTCACACACATCTTTCTTCCTACCTAAAAGTAATGAAAAAAAAAGACATAGACATTAAAGAAACCAAATACAACAACATCAGCAACAACAACGATAAAAACAATAACAACAACAACCACAACAACAAAAACAACAACAACTACAACAACTACAACAACAATAACACCACCACCACCACCACCACCACCAGCAACAACAAAAATCATCAACAACAACAATAACAGCAACATTAACAAAAACATTAACAACAACATAAACAACAACAACTACAACAACTACAACAATAATAACACCACCCCCACTACCACAACCACCAACAACAACACCACCACCACCACCACCAACGACAACAACAACAGCCATCTCGTTTTCGAAATTACTGCTTCACTTTACTGCAGAGAGGCATATTATACCTGTGAACTATACTCCTCTGTGAACTATACTCCTCTGTGAACTATACTCCTCTGTGAACTATACTCCTCTGTGAACTATACTCCTCTGTGAACTATACTCCTCTGTGAACTATACTCCTCTGTGAACTATACTCCTCTGTGAACTATACTCCTCTGTGAACTATACTCCTCTGTGAACTATCCCCTCTGTGAACTATACTCTCTGTGAACTATACTCCTCTGTGAACTATACTCCTCTGTGAACTATACTCCTCTGTGAACTATACTCCTCTGTGAACTATTCTCCTCTGTGAACTATACTCCTCCTGTGAACTATACTCCTCTGTGAACTATACTCCCTGTGAACTATACTCCTCTGTGAACTATACTCCTCTGTGAACTATACTCTCTGTGAACTATACTCCTCTCAGAACTATACTCCTCTGTGAACTATACTTCCCTGTGAACTATACCTCTGTGAACTATACTTTCTGAACTATACTCCTCTGTGAACTATACCTCTGTGAACTATACTCTCTGAACTATACCTCTGTGAACTATACTCTCTGTGAACTATACTCAGAACTATATCTTCTGAACTATAATACTCTGTGAACTATATTTCTGTGAACTATACTCTCAGAATCCTCTTGAACTATACTTTCAGAACTATACCTCTGTGAATCTGCTTCTCTGTAACTACCTCTGTGAATATATTTCCTGAACTATATCCGTGAACTATACTCGTGAACTATACTCCTCTGAACTATACCTCTGTGAACCATACCTCTGTGAACTATACTCCTTCAGAACTATACTCCTCTGTGAACTATACTCCTCTGTGAACTATACTCCTCTGTGAACTATACTCCTCTGTGAACTATACTCCTCTGTGAACTATACTCCTCTGTGAACTATACTCCTCTGTGATCTCTACTCCACTCCTCTTTAATCTTCCACCGTGAAAATTAAATCTTTACATAAAGTTTCCCTAGCAAATCCTGCCTCTCTGTCTGTCTGTTTCTGCTCCTGTCCATTTATTCACGCCAGTCATAAAGCAGACCGCCGACAGTTATATAGTGCATCAATTTTACTATGTTCTCTTCCTTCAGGCTGATAGAGAAAACATTACTTTATATATATTTAACCCATATAAATTGTGTATATTTATAACATGTATTTAATTTATTAATATGATTTTAGTATTTAAATGTGGAGTATGTTTAAATTTATATACATTTAGTGATAGATTTAATGTACTTTTCTTTTTTCAATATGTAACTTATTATAAAATTCCTCCTTGTTTCACCTCTTTTTTCTATGCGATTTTTTCTCTTTTTATCATTTATTCCTCTCACTCACTCACTCATTCTCTCCTCACCTGTCCTCCCACTCACCTGCTTTCTCTCTCACCTGCCTCCCTCCCACTCACCTGGTAAGGTGCAATGTGGGAACAGTCTGAGAGAGTATATATATGGTTTTAAGTGGTGTGGTGTGGTAGTGTGGTGATGTAGTGTGGGTAGTGTGGTGGATGTGGTGTGGTAGTGTAGTTGTAGTGTGGTTGTATAGAACTGTGGTGGGTGTGGTAATGTGGTGGTGTAGTGGTATGGTAGTGTGGTAGTGTAGTGCTGTGGTATTGTGGTGGTGTAGTGGTAGTGGTGTTGTGGTATGGTAGTGTGGTGGTGTTAGGTAGTGTGGTGGTGGTGGTGGTGGTGGTGCTCTCGCTACATCCCCACACTACACTCGAGGGGGTCGAGGAATCCTCAAAGCTGGAGAATCAACTGAAGTAATCTCTTTAACCATTGACGCCAAGATTACACCATGTTTGGCTAAACACATAAGCCCTTCGTTCATGTCTTATAAACCACCTACCACTTTCCAACCTTTTAGGTTAGGTTAGGTTAGGTTAGGTTAGGTTAGGTTGTATAGGTCAGGTTAGGTTAGGGTGATTAATATTTAGGTAATATAAGCTGGGGTGGTGATTCATTAGGTGATCCATTTTCTCTATTGTAAACAACCTAATAAATAAATAAACCAAACAAAATTATAATATATAAACACTAATAATATACTATTTCTATAATATTCTGAATAATCACTTCATTCATCTAAAGAGACAAACACCTGAATCTGTCCTCATATACAAAAAATTATAACTAGAATTACTCTTTACGTGTTCAATGTTACTACTCTTGACTGTATAATACCCAGCAGATAATAATGAAATGAATTATATCATTATATATCATAGGATTTAATATGATTATCTTTACCGTCTTCCTTATAGTCTTAAAGAGGGTAATTTACCTTAGAGTACCATCAACACTTTACGGAGTTACTATATATTAAGAGAGTGACCATAATGCTAGAGTGTGGACAGGTCACTACACTTAAGGCTCGTATAGCGTCGTATAGTGTGTGGTTATCCTCCCATTATTCTCAGTTTATCTCGAACTTGAGGTATGAACACGGGACGGTCGATGTGTGTGTGTGTGTGTGTGTGTGTGTGTGTGTGTGTGTGTGTGCGTGTGTGTGTGTGTGTGTGTGTGTGTGCTCCTCGAAGCTTGGTGACGAGGAGTGTCAACGGCGGTACTATACCATCTTAAATCTATAACTGACCCCAACACGCTCGCACCTTGACAACATTATTTTCTAAGCTGCAGAAAAATAACGAACTGTATATAAGTGTAGTTCATATACTAAGACGCAGAGAATCAAGACAACAATAGATAATATACAAAACTTCAATGTGATACAAGCCAGAATCGGCACCAGCACCACCATCTACAACACGCCTTCATCACAACCCCTCCCAAGTCTTACCTCCCAGGGGAAACTTGTCCATCATCCAATATACACAGCGTGAATCGGCTTAGGCCTCTGGTACATAACATACAAGATTCGGCCATCCACTCTCTGTACATAAGTGGCATTCCACAGACGTGAAATCACTTTTACGGCTCTTATAGAGTACAACAGGTGGTCGCCTATCCTGCGATCACCAATAATGGACAGTGTTTTTTCCACTCGTTCATGGCGTCTTATAACAGATAAATTAAGTCAACTAAAACTGGAACTAAGATACATTAAGAACGAGGTATATGATGAAACTATCTTCAAAGACTACCATTATCACCAGGACTCACAAAGGTCACACCGTCAGGAATAATTACACAATTACGCTCAATAGTCTACTCGTATGCCACTGGTAACAGCTGACCTTAAGAGTGATCACTGAGTGTTTCAGACGTAATGGACGGCACCTTGTAAATATAATCTCTAGACTATTGTTACCGAGGATGAAAGCAGTCAGAACTCTACCCTTTAAAACTAAGGCAGCTGTATTTTCCATCTCAGAATCGTTGTTAGATTATTATCACAGATGAAGAAACTAAAATGGAAGGTTATAATGTACAAAGTCTCGACAGCAGCAAACATGGGGGCAGTGTTTGTGTTATGTAAAAAATTACTTCGCCTACAACCTTAGATCAGACTTATCACCCACGGCAGCAGGAAAAAGGTTCAGGAGAACGATAGGACGACACAAGAGGATCAATATACAGGCGGTGAGGAATTACAATAAATAAGAATTCCAAAACAAACTATAAAATATTGATTGGTGTCATGCGACAAACTGCATGGAGGTAAACGAGAAGTTCAAGACAAGTTTTACTGACATTCTTGATGACGTAACGCAATTAGAGGGGATCAGAATAAAGACTACGACTGAACCTTGGATGACGAGTGATATAATAGTATCAATCAGACACAGATCAACTCGCTCGTAAGATTAACAGATACATTATTTTGTAGTATAAGAAACACAGTGCAATGGTTTGTATTTTTATATGAAGGTGTTAATACAATTTTTCTTATTCTTTCTTTGTTTATCTTTCATTATGAGTGAACCTCTGGTCCTCCTACGAGCTTCAGGCAGGTACAGTATCATTAAAAGTTGTATACTTCACACCCATAATGTGTCACAAAACAATACTTAAGAGGAAAAATTATATTTTCTAAGTGTCGTCCAAAGTTTCAAGAATGACATTAAATACAAAATTTTACGCCTCAAAATAATAAGATGCGCAAATATTTTATGCAAGAAGCGTCAGAAATTTACCGAGGAGGAAGCTGACACACTCGAGGAGGAGAACCAGTTGCAGCTGATACACTCGAGGAGGAGAACCAGTTGCATATTATCTTACAAATAAAACATAATTTGTTATGTCAGAAGTAATTAGTTCACGATAGTCATAATACAGTAAAACTAGACAATTTAAAACAAGTAATCGTAGTAATTAAATGTCAAGTTTTCATTCGATGTAAGTTGTGCAGAAATATACTGTATTGTGTTGTCTGGGAGACCGACTGTGTTTGCTTACTGGAGTATAATATGTAGCCTTTATTGTGTTAAGTTTTTATGGTATTAATAAATCAAAATATTGTGGAACAGGTGAATATTAGACACCCCAGATTATTATAGCTGAAAATTAAAAACCCTAGCGATAATTGGGAGGGTTAGGTTCTGTTAGGTTATGTTAGGTTAGATTAGGTTAACCGTTTACGTAAGGGTGATCAATGTTAAGGTGAAAGGAATTGATCTCTCTGTGATCCAATATTAATTTAATCCGTTTGAAAACTTATATAATTTAAAGTTAAAAAATAAAATGTTTGTTCTGTAAATGTGTATCAGTAAATTTACACAGTCTCACTTAATTAAAAATAACGAGAAAAATAACCTAGTGTGTTGTACTTACTGTCGTAAACCTGGGGGACAGATCAGGGTTTTATTTCACTAGCTCTCCATGATTGGAATTCACTGGTAAAACTTTAATCTTGTGTTATTGTTCTATGTTCTTTTATTATTTAATGAATTAAGACAATGGCTGAAGTAAATGAATGTGTGTGAGGATTGACCCTTTCAGTTTTTTGTTTATAAGCAATGTCAGAATGTTGTCACCTTTGTGTGTGTTTATGTATATATCAACCAACACACACTCAATGCTCCACAACAAAATGGCAGGGGATACTCTCAATCCGATATAAGGAGAGAGACCGGAGGCTGGATATTTGAGTGGAAAAATTGGAGAAAAGGTTCAGTGTGCCGTCTCTGTGTTAATGGAGGGGGCACTGATATTAAGGGGAAGTGAGGGGGAAAAGAATAGGGATGAGAAGGAGTAGGAGTAGTGTATAGAGAGAGAGAGAGGTGGTTATGGGTAGGGGGGAGAGAATTTGGGAGGAAAATGAGATGTGAGAAGAGGGGGAGGAAGGATAGTCTTAGGGAGGAGAGAGAAAGGTAAGTTTGCGGAAGGGGTGGTTAGGCAAAGGAAGGAAGGAAGGAAGGAAGGAGTAAAAGCGTAAGATGTAGGAGAGTAGACAAGGAGATAGTGCACTACCATCTCCAAGGGCCACACGCACCTCCTTACCAAATCTCAACTTTTACGGCATAAAGAAAACACACACACACACACACACACACACACACACACACACACACACACACACACACACACACACACACACACACACACACACACACACATCCACACAGGAAGCACAGGAGGAATATTTCTACCTTGAGGAAAAGTCATGGAGGATTATTACATGCTGGAGGAGATTTCTTGAGGATTAAGACTTCTTGGAG
This sequence comes from Homarus americanus, assembly GCF_018991925.1. Lineage (NCBI taxonomy): Eukaryota > Metazoa > Arthropoda > Malacostraca > Decapoda > Nephropidae > Homarus > Homarus americanus. The sequence goes on along the minus strand of NW_024741901.1, from coordinate 22,381,559 downwards.
GAGATTACATGGAGGATTAAGACTTACTGGGGGGTGAGATTACACGGAGGATTATGTCATTTTTTATCAAGAGATATGGAACATTAAGACTTACTAGAAGAGGTTACGTGGAGGATTAGGTCTGGCTGGAAGAGGAGTTGGAGGAGGAGGCAAAAGGATCTAAAGGATTTACAGGTGAGAGGATGATGCTGGTCAATGGAGTAGAAGCATCAGTTAATGGAAGCTCAAGTGAGGAAGGTTATGGCGTTAAAGGAGAGATGGACTCTCTCTCTCTCTCTTTTTCCCTTCTCTCTCAGTTTCTCTCTCTTTGTCTTGCATTTACTTTATTATTATTATTATTATTATTATTATTATTATTATTATTATCTATGTATATATTAACTTTACTTTTCTCTTACTAGTCACACACATACACACACACACACACACACATACACACACACACACACACACACACACACACACACACACAAATATAAGAATGGTAAAAACTACAACAAAAGCCGTGTCTGTATACCGTAAATAATAATCGTATATTCAGATATCACAAAGACCAGGTTAATCCCCAAGTTCCTGACATTTCATCGCCAGAGTTGAGGGAGAAGGAGAAGATGAGGGGAAAAACGATGTTATTATGAGGGCCTATGAGGGGAAAGACGTAGGGGGGGTGGAGGGGAAGGGTGGAATTGAGGATGATGGAAGGAATGAGAAAATGGAAGAAAGAAATGATGGATGGAGTTAAGGAAGAAGTAAGGAAAGTAGGAAGGGTGGGAGATGTGGAAGGAGAGGTGTAATAACGGAAAGGAGATGGAAAAGAAGGGAAGAATAGGTAATGTTATGTAATAGGTAATATGTAATAGGTGTTATATCAATATCTGCAAATTACTTTTTTTTAATATACTTAAAGATTACTTGACTAATATTCTTACGGACAATCTGATGGATAAATAGCGTTTTATCGTGTTTTTTTTCTCAAGATTTCAGTCCAGATTATCAAATATTCCTACCATGGATAATTCTCGTATATGAAAAGATGTATGAATTATTAAAGTGATTAATTTAGCTTAGAACGTAAACACAGTCCTCGAAGGTAACAACAGATTTATACTGAAGTTCTGCCTTATCAAAATACATTCAGTTAATACTATACCAAAATCAAGGTATAAAAGCCTCTCAAAGAATCTCTCAGTTAAGATGTATCTAAATTTTTGAAAGGTAGTTTTAGTACATTAGCTTAAGTCAACCAGTGAAGTATATTCCATTATCTTTAGTAAGGAAATATATCAACTATATGAACCTTATATAATATAGTCAATAGCCGTTCCTGTTATCACTGAGTTATGGTTATTTTTATGAGTCGCTGCTGTCATGTTGTGATGAAGAGTTATAACAACTATTACGCCGACCAATTTGTTTGCTCACTCAACCGCGGGTCCAAATATTTGTGAATCATTATCACTAAAAATTATTCAACCTTTATTTAGAGTGTTTGGTTTTATTATTTCAATCTAAAGCTGAGTTCCTATATGAGTGTGTGTGTGTGTGTGTGTGTGTGTGTGTGTGTGTGTGTGTGTGTGTGTGTGTGTGTGTGTGTGTGTGTATGTGTGTGTGTGTGTATGTGTGTGTGTGTGACTAGCAGAAGAACTTAAGCGATTATAAAAGAAATACTGTTGAGTGACGCCACGTACACACACACTTGCACCCATCCACCGACCCTCACCACCACTACACCACCCACGACCCCCACCGCCACCACTACACCACCCACCGACCCCCACCATCATCACTACACACCCACCGACCCCCCAACCACGCCACTACACCACCCACCGACCCCCACCACCGCCACTACACCACCCACCGACCCCCACTATCATCACTACACCCACCCACCGACCCCCATCATCACTACACCACCCACCGACCCCCACCATCATCACTACACCACCCACCGACCCCCACCATCACCACTACACCACCCACGACCCCCACCGCCACCACTACACCACCCACCGACCCCCACCGCCACCACTACACCACCCACCGACCCCCACCATCATCACTACACCACCCACCGACCCCCACCACCGCCACTACACCACCCACCGACCCCCACTATCATCACTACACCACCCACCGACCCCACCATCATCACTCACCACCCACCGACCCCCACCATCATCACTACACCCCACCGACCCCCACTATCATCACTACACCACCCACCGACCCCCCACCGCCACCACTACACCACCCACCGACCCCACATCATCACTACACCACCCACCGACCCCACCTCACTACACCCACCCACCGACCCCCACTATCATCACTACACCACCCACCGACCCCACCGCCACCACTACACCACCCACCGACCCCCACCGCCACCACTACACCACCCACCGACCCCCACCCATCATCACTACACCACCCACCGACCCCCACCGCCACCACTACACCACCCACCGACCCCACCGCCACCACTACACCACCCACCGACCCCCACCATCATCACTACACCACCCACCGACCCCACCGCCACCACTACACCACCCACCGACCCCCCACCAACACGGAGACGCGATCCACTAATTCATACTGAGCTCCAGAGATCGTCTTGGGTCTCACTGAGATGTGTACCTGATCGTTCTATTACTGAGTCTTAAGAACTAATCGTACCATCCCCACGCTGGCGAATCTGTGTTGAATGAGGCAGGAAACACAAACCGACCGGGTAAAGACAAGATGACGATTAATGATCATTTTATAGGAGTTTATGTTGATGATCTAAGGTTATATTTCACTACAGTAACTTTGGTCCTCTACCGCATATTCAAGGTTGATAAATACACTAGCCAATTTTTTTTTGCCTTGGACAACTCAACAGGTGTCTTTAATGTTTTATGGTGTAATTGTGTCTCCCGCACCCTCGGCCCAGTCACGTAATGGGGTCCCCATTGCACCCCGGCTGGTGCATATTAAGCAGTCGTCACAAGCCACTAACGCAGGATGATCTGTTCTCTATTACTCCTGTTTGGTCAGTGGCTAGAAGGATGTTGATATCGATAACCAACTGTTATAGCCACTCAGAAGTCTCCCCAAAAGGAGAATACAAAGAAGTTATTGCTAATCAGCATTTATCCACACACACACACACACACACACACACACAAACACACACACAAGATGACAGCATACGCTAAGGATGAAGTCATCTTGGAAAACTTCTTCCATTAGTTTGTTTTTTAAGTCAAATAGTAGGAAAACATTGAACTGTTACATCTACAATTTACAAGAAAACTTTACCAATTGCATGTTTACCTTGTATCTTAAAGCAGAGAAGTTCACGTGAAAATTAGGCACCCTAGCTTTTTACCTGATGATTAACCTAACCTAACCTAACCTAACCTAACCTAACCTAACCTAACCTAACCTAACCTAACCTAACCTACCAGGTAGCGTTAGGGTATCTAATCACCAAATTAAATTAACTGGGGTGCCTAATTTTCAGGTGATCCAAAAATAAAACACGTTGGCTTTACTCACACCTTGCTACCTTGCTAAACAAATGCATAGATATGATTTATTTTCCCTGGGAAGTTTACGAGAGTTTTAATGAGTGAGTGAACGAGGGACACCACTGAAGGACACATCCGCTAATACTTTCTTAGTCCTCGTAATAAAACAACCTTGGAAATCATAGGTGTTTACCCTGGGTTATAAAAGAGAAATTAGCACCGGAAGACCTTACCGACGGATGTGTATTTTGGGAAGACTGAACCAAATTTTAGCGTTAGTAAGAATAGTCACAAGCACCTGGCGTCTATCACACTACAGTAACATGATGAGCTCCAGGAGACATAAACATTCACCAGCCATCTTCTGAAGTGCGATTAAACATGTCCTCACACGTATGGAAGAAGCCAAAACATATATGGTTCTCAGCTAGTGTACAAGGTGACCTAGGCCTCCAAATTCAGCTTCGAATCAAACTTGGCATCCTTCACTTGCAGGGCGAATACTCTACCACTGAGCCACACTGTCACTTAGCTGTTATCAAAGAATTATATCGTTTCTGTAATGTTAAAGTAAAACCGTTTTCCCTAAAAGCAATATAAGTGACGTGGGACTCTACTCGCTTGCACTTGTGTTATTTATGAATCTTAAAATGTTTAAAACTCACCTAATATGGTGTCGGGGTCATGGCGAGCGAGGCGAGTAGACTTCAGTGTAGTATATGGGAAGAGGAATGCGGGAGAGGAGAGGTATTGTTAACTCGTGGACTGCCACCAGGAGAGTCCCGTTTATTACGTTTCGTATCACCAGTGGCGCCATCTATTAACCCACATGAGCTCGAGACAGTAATCGAACCCCCGGATCATTACAACTCTACCTGAGCTCGAAAAAGTAGTCGAGCGCCACGACACTACATCCATAACACACTTGACACACACCCACCCTCATGTTCAGCTTTTTTGGGGTTTAAATTTAGCTCCAGCAACACTGAAAGACTTACTGTACTCTTACCAGTACTAATTGTCCCTCACTCTTTCTCTCAAATTCCAGGAACTTATTCTTTATTCTCTTTCGTTACATCTTTCTTCTTTTTTTCATATTTTTGTTTACATTTAAATTATTCTCTTTAGCTCACTCTCTGGGACCAGCGCAATGTGAAAATTATTAATCCTCCTTGGTCCCCTTTACCCGCCTTGTGTTTACACGGGCTGGTGTTACGTGATACTCGTAATCTTGTTAAACTTTGAAAATCAATAATTAAATCTTGAACGTCATTAACCTTCATACAGCCGTGATCTTTCGCTCTGTCTCTCATTTCAGTCTCCTGTATCCCGTCTCTTTCCCTTCCATTCAGTTCGCCTCCTTTTTCACGAGTCACTGTTCTATTTTCCTATTCATATTTCTCTGTTGGCATGATCTTGTTTTTTTTAGTAGTATGTGTGCCTAATATAGAGCGTCTATGCCTCTATGGGCTCGAAAATCCATGCCATAATAGCTCTGTACCTAGAAGACGACTCCTATATAACCATAAAAGTGGACGCTTAAATCAGAGTTACAATAATGAACCAGAAAACATAACGGCGTACGAGTCTTCCACCTCCTGCGACGCCTTCAGGAACCATTTTTTGTTTTCAATATATTCTCAATAAAATCCTTTTGTATTTCTTTTAACTAGGAACTTGTGTGAATGTTGGATAATTTCAGGAGACGATTTATGTGTTTATATTCCCGTGTGATGTGTGGAAAATATTTTTTGTTCCACCCGTTAGGTGTGGCCGATAACGAGTGAGGTGGAGGTTGTGGGTCCTCTGATAATATTAAGCTTGACACATCATCATCACTCTTATGCTCGCCTCACACGCCCACCCAAAATGTTTACACGTTTCGCTTTTTATTTTCAAGTTTTTGAACCAAATTTATGAAGAGTTTAATAAGCTCTTAATAAGTGAGCTATATAGGGATAACTTTTTATTTTTATTGCAATTGAAGAATGTGATCACAAGGCAATGGTAATCCTAGTACAGGTAACACACACACACACACACACACACACACACACACACACACACACCTGGTACTTCGGTCAATACTGTAGCCAAAGCTTCCTTATACCAGCTAAAGGATATACTTAATGTTATACTCAGTAGACAGAGGAAGATCAGAACACTACACACCAATCGCACCACCAATAGAAATTTTATCTCAAAATTGAATTATTATGAAGGCAGTGTTGGCCCAACCCTGAGAATTATTGCATATGACGGGGTTAACTTTATGTTCCAGATGATTAGGAAACAGTTGTCTAAATCCCTATAGTTGTAGATGGTTAAGCTGGGTGGTTTGACGATACATTTATATTCATATACAAATTAAGGCCCAACTGTTATTTTTATTAATAAATCTCCGGTACACAGCCAAGTTATAGGGTGATGCACTATACTGTAATACTGTAATACTATGTGGAAATACCTGTACCTGTACCTGACCTTACATCCGTTTTCTCAGTTAACACTATCATGGGGCTAACATTAATGAGACAGCTCGCAGGAAAAAATGCAGGTAATGCTCGCTAAACACACCTGAGTCTGTAGTCAATAATTGCATATGGGTTTTGAGCTGGGATTCACTCGCACTGACCTCCTTCACCAGCTGCTGGGGTCACCAACACTACATGTATAGATCTTTTACACCAAAGCCCTTCAACAGCTGTTTCCTCACACCTCACCATCTGCCTGCCTTCATCACCCTCCTACCCTCACCACCCCGCTGCCCTCATCAACCTCCTACCCTCCTCATTACTCTCCTGCCCTCACCCCCTCCTGCCCTTACTACCCTGCTGCCCTCATTAACCTCCTACCCTCCTCATTACTCTCCTGCCCTCACCCCGTCCTGCCCTTACTACCCTGCTGCCCTCATCACCCTTCTACCCTCATCACCCTTCTGTCCTCATCACCCTTCTACCCTCATCACCCTTCTGTCTTCATCACCCTTCTACCAGCATCACCCTTCTGCCCTCACCACCCTTCTACCTGCATCACCCTTCTGTCCTTACTCCTACGCTTTCAAACCTTCCTCCCTTCCTCCCTTCCTCCCTTCCTCCCATCCCTTGCTCACTTCACCATCGATCAGCTTAACATTAAACCAGTAAACAGGCAACGCCCCGAGAACGAGGTCAAGGGACTTTATTTAGCGCAACAGCTGGTGATCTTTCCCTCACCCTTTGAAAAAACCTCAGCGTGACGCAAATCCTCAATAATTCACAATCGATAAACTTTTATATTCGGGCCGGAAAAATCCCCACCGTTTCCTACACCGACAAGAGAAACTCACCAGCATCTTATAGCTCGTATCTCGCTATTGTTTTTAACCTTTACACACAAAGGCAGAATGTTTTCTTATGTTGTCTTCTTTAATGAGACTATTTAGGGTCAAATACTTCCTATAAAAACATACTTATACACTTTGGTGATCCGTTTTGAGTCGGTACTCTTGTGTGGGTGTTGGTGTGTCAGTGTAGGTGTTGGTGTGTCAGTGTAGGTGTTGGTGTGTCAGTGTAGGTGTTGGTGTGTCAGTGTAGGTGTTGGTGTGTCAGTGTAGGTGTTGGTGTGTCAGTGTAGGTGTTGGTGTGTCAGTAGGTGTTGGTGAGAGAAGATTCATAACCTCTGATGAATGTGAAAGTTTAAGAGCACTATCATCTTATATATTATTTATTCATCTATTCTATTCATTTAGGCACAATAAGATGAGGCAAAAAACGACCCGAGGAAAGAAGAGGAGAGGAGAGGAGAGGAGAGGAGAGGAGAGGAGAGGAGAGGAGAGGAGAGGAGAGGAGAGAAGAGGAGAGGAGAGGAACGAGAAAAGTTAGGCAGTCAGATACATTTAATTTATCTCAATGATGCAGCATAATCCCTAACATAATAAATACGTCAAGATTCGGTGAACCCAGAGATCTTGAGGTCCCTGGTTGGAGAGACTCAGGGCAGCATCACCACAGACGCGGATCCGATTACCACAACAAAACCTCTGGGGGAGCGGAAGAAGAGGCCTCACTTACATTCTGCTACCAACAACATCCCAGTCAGCTAAGACGTTCCCTCGAGGACAGTAGAGAGTCAGTTCCTTCAGGAATATTATCTCACAACAGGTCGATGGTCGAGACTCTCTGAATGGGGGTATGACGGGCGAGAGAGAATCATCCTTGTAGTGGTGCTAGATGGGGGGCTAAGGGAAATGGCTCCCTTTTGTGGCATTTGATGAGCTGAGGAGAATGGCCCTTATAGTGATGCTAGACGGGGGGTAAGAGGAAAAAGGCACCTATTTAACGGGGTTGAACTTGGTGGAGGAAACAGACCTCTTGAGGCTGGTAGGTAAGATCCCTCGAGTGGGGACTTGACGTGGGTTGGTAGAAAAGCTCCCCAAGACAAATGAAATGTCACACAGGGAACACGACATCTCTATTGTCCTCGCGAAAAAAATTATCTTGAGGCAATGTGATGTTCCCCTCCGTTACCTTTTTTTCGCTGAGTTGCTTAGAACACACACCCATACACACTCCCCACTTTATATAAACGTACACACACACACACACACACACACACACACACACACACACACACACACGCACACACACACACACACTTAGGGTTCATGAAGACAGATTCACTGTTGTAGAAATAGGGAAACAATGATTCGTAAAACTGAGAATGAATAAAAAAAACTATCAGAGAGTGAATAAGATCTGTCTATATATGTACGTCTATCTGTATGTATATATATGTATGTATGTATGTAAGCGTCTACCCCTACGTCCTCGTCTACATTACGTCAGCAACATCAATTATAAAACAAAAACAATTATCGAACAACAATAACAATTATCCTAGAGCAATACTAAAATAACAACAAACCCCAGTACAGTATTTGACCATGAACTCAACGGAGCTGGGCAGTGGGCAGTGGATGTTGTATATGTTCTGTAAAGCAAGTATAAAGGTTTATTGTATAGTTATCGTATATAAATCCGCCATACTTTGTTTTTTTGTGTATTATTGTACAGTTTATATTCTAATTACACTCTCTTAACACTATATTATTTCATTTGTCATATTAATATTATTTAACCTTTTTACCTGTTTTGATCATATATGGTTATCAATCAGCAAGCGACTCTATGTTTTACGTAAGGTTAACACAGACAAGTGAGGATGAATGAAAGATTCTCATTTGATTGTTAATCTTTTTGATTTGCTACTTCTTGTGATAAAGTATTGCGTAAAGTTGTGGGAATGACAATTTAATGTTGATCGGTGGAAAACAGGCGTGATGATTCGTGCTCCCGTGATTGTGAGGACTGGAGTGCAGGGAAGATTTAGTGACTAAGCAACAATATACTTGACGGGATAAACTTGCATTATCTTTTTTGGCATCAACATTAACAGCAGTGTCATTCTAATGGTTACTTCTTTTAAGTAACTTTTGATGGTGAAGAATTAAACACTTAAGAGAAAAATAAATTACTCTTCCTAGGCTGAACATGATGAGCAAATTTATCACACAATAACACCATTTATTATTATATTCGCCATACAATGTAATTTTGGGAAGATTTTTACTTATTGTTATTAAAACTCAAATTTTCAACTTACATACATGTGGACGAGTAAGAGTTGCAGATCGGAAAGGAATCATATTTGTACGTAAGATTCAATATGAATCAACTCTCCTGATTCTCTGACATAGATAAATCAACCTGACTGCTGGACTATAGACGGTCCATCACAGACCCAAGAGTAACAGGGTAAATTGACACCTGCAGCTACCAAGACGGATTCAGTCGCACGAAGGAGAGAGAAGATCTGTCCCTGAAATTCTCTAGAGGCCTCATAAGAGACAGTTACCACACGGCCCTGCTGCCAGAGCCACCAAGACGCGGCGCCACAAGATAAGCACCAGGCAAACGAGAGAGCGTCTGATAAAGTGCAGTCCTTCCGGTGTGAGGCTCGGGGAGGGCGATCGTGCGTTCTTTATGTTAATACACTGCTAGACTCTGCCAACCTACAACTGTTACTTCACGTAGTTTCTGGTCAATAAACATTTCATAGATCATTTATATTACAGGGTGATCGAAATTTTTCTATGCACCTGTAGCAATTAACAATATTGATGTTTCTTGTTAAACCTGTATTGTTATATACCTATTGTTGTACTTACAGTAAATATAGGGAATGGTGTTGACTTCCAACAATTACTGTGACCATTTCTAATATTAACTGTAAAAAAAAAGAATATAAATAAGTATTTTACTAATGTGTGTGTGTGTGTGTGTGTGTGTGTGTGTGTGTGTGTGTGAGTGTGTGTGCGTGTGTGTGTGTTGGTTGACGTTGTCGCCCTCTGCCGGATAAGGTTGTGAACCAGACATGAATATTAATGAGTAAATCTAGTCAACTAGAATCCGGTGGGAGGAAAGGCGTATAATATATTCATCAGATTTTCAGTATGTCCGTCTGTCTGTGTGCGACTTTTTGTGAGTGTATGCGTCTGTTTTTGTTCGTCTGCTTGTGCGCATGTCTGTGTGCGTTTGTTTGCATACATCTTTCTGAGTGCATCTGTGATGTCGTCTGTGTGTGTGTGTGTGTGTGTCTTTGTATGTGTGTGCGTCTATCGGTGTGTACATCTTTGTCTATCTGTGTGCGTCTTTGTGTGTGTGTGTGTGTATGTGTATACGCTACCTGCAAAAGAACTACACCAACTTTGGTTAACTTGCAGACAACAACAGCAACAGTAACAACAATAATAATAATAATAATAATAATAATAATAATAATAAATAATAATAACAATAATAATAATAATAATTATAATAATAATAATTATAATAATAATAATAAAATGCGATTTATAATAAAATATTCCTTTCCTCTCCTTGTCTCTCCTCTCCCCACCATCTCCCCCTCTCCTCTTCTTCTCCTCTCTTTCACCCCGTCTCCCCTCCTTCTCCCTCTCTTCCTCCACTCTCACTCATCCACTTTCCTCCAAAAAAAAAGAAGACAAACAAACCAAATATATTTACTAACTCCAAAACGACCCAAGGAGCTAAATATTTCACAAACGCTCACTATTTACCAAACTTTTCCTTCCAAGAGCAATATAACCCAGAGGTCGACTCCAGACTTTCGGGTCCAGCCAGACAGGTGATGAGAAAGCCTTCACGAATGTCTTAGGAACCGTGACACGAAGACTTCCCCAAGAGGTCTTCCCATTCCTAGAGTATTATCCAATTATTTCGAGGTTGGAGTCAGAGTGCTTCAGGACAATAGAAAGATGAAGGGTAGGAGGAGGAGGAGGAGGAGGAGGCGATGAATAATGGGAGAAGCAGGTGGAGGCAGGTAATGAGGAAAACCAAGAGGAGGAGGAGGAGATGACCCAGGTAATATAAACTACTCTTTGTATGTATGTATGTATGTATGTATGTATGTATGTATGTATGTATGTAAATGGTGTTCTCGACTTCATTAGGATTCTGTATTGCCTTATAGATTTCGCTCAAACTGGCAACACTGCTGAAAGAATTTAATAAGAGAAGGAAGACGACAACTGAGGAGCAGAAGATCTAAATATGAAATGATCCTCAAGCAAACTGTCGAAACTTTTATATGTAAATGAAATTCAAAGTTAGACAAATTCCTACCAAAATTGGGTGAAAGATTTAAGACAAATTTTATCTGTGTGGGCAAGAAAGAACTGGCGTCCACAAGATGAATGCAAAAGTTTGTCTTCTTGGAAAATAACTAAACTTACTTAAGAATGAAATTTAAACTTTTTTTTGTTGGGGGGGGGGGTGCATGTACGAAGGGAAATTGTTATTGTCTTTAATGGTGAAATTTTACATATTAGGTAAATTTTAAAGTCAAAATGTTCAGATATAAAGACGTCTATTATTATTATTATTATTATTATTATTATTATTATAATTATTATTATTATTATTATTATTATTATTATTATTATTATTATTATTATTATTATTATTATTATTATTATTATTATTATTATTATTATTATTATTATTATTATTATTATTATTATTATTATTATTATTATTATTATTATTATTATTATTATTATTATTATTATTATTATTATTATTATTATTATTATTATTATTATTATTATTATTATTATTATTATTATCTTGACTTTTTTTTATTTATATACCCTTTCTCTCCTCTCACATTGCCTCATATTCTCTTTTATCTCATAATTTTCACCTTCTTTCTTCTCTATGTCTACCTCCTATCTTTTATTCTTACCTACTATTCATCTTTATTTCACCTTCCTCTGACATCTATTATGCTTCTCTATTTTCCCTATTCTTCTTTCCTTCCCCCGTAACGTCAATCTCCTCTTCCTCTTCCTTCATCAATTCCTTCTTCTTTCTCCTTTGTTTCATTATGTATTTTTTATTATCCTCCAATTATCTGTTAATATTCTTATCTCTTTGTCTGTTGTGGCTTGTCCTCTCTCTCTCTCTCTCTCTCTCTCTCTCTCTCTCTCTCTGTCTGTCGTTCTACTGGACATATAAAACATTTTTTTCCTAGCAATGTCAAGGCTTGTGTGCCTAAGAGAATAACAAACACTGATGATAATTAATCCTCTTTGACTGTATCCACACACACACACACACACACACACACACACACAGCGATGTAATACTCTCAGATATATTTGGAATCTGTTTGAAGAAATTCTGATCACGGACGGGCAGTGAAGATATAAACAAACGGACGGACGGACGGACGGACGATGAAGAGACAGACAGACGGACAGACAGGGGTAACTCCACATGCTCTTCCCCTTCTAATTCTATGGTGTGATAATTAAGAACATATAAAAAAAACATTAAAACAAAAGACAACATATATCTTGTTTACAGTACCTCCTCCTCCTCCTCCTCCTCCCTGAGCCTTACCAACCATGCAGCCAAGGACCTCCTCCACGCACCAATAATGTCAACAGTTATCAGTTGTCGTTCTTATCTCCTCATGAGGTAGCGTACATGCAGAGAGTGGGCAGACGTCCTTATCTTATGGTGAGGTAACGTACAGGCAGGCGATATTGACATTGGGTCGAAGATGTAGCAGTTCCCACGGGCCTGCCATACACTCCTGCCATTTTGACGTCTGCCAGAATATATGACTCCAGCCAACACATGAACGATTGGCAGCCTGGCAGCCCCAAATATAGAAATATATACAAAGATAATATCTCACTGGTGGACTCGCCGTGCCAAAAAATTCCAGGTATAATTTTCGATAGTAAATTCAATTATCACATTCGGTCAGTAACTTCCCGAAACTTGTGTTTGTACCTAAAGAATTTTCAGAATTTTCCAAGGTACTGCCAATAAAAAAATATATATTCTACCTCGTATTATTATTAAAAGTCCTTGAAGTTGTGTTCCGGGGTGATGTATCGTTGCAAAATCTCATTGAAGATATTTTTCATAACATTCTGAACATTGTAACATTCTTCGGCAATATAATCCGAAAGATGGTCGGGATCACCGTGGTTTAAGCTATATATTGGGTTTTTGTTTTATCCAACAAGATTTTTTGGGCTGTGGGATTGAAATTTGTGTGAGGCCAGAAGGTGGATATTTCTGTATATAAATGAAATAATTAAATTCCAAGATGGCCGCCACCAACAGAGGAAAGGCTAGTTAAGTCTGATTTCTGAAATAATATTGTGTTTAGCGTTGATCAGATCATTCCTGTTCCGTAGCAAAATATTGGTTAACACTGATAGCAGGTACGTAAATTCTTCCTCACCCTAAGATCAGCCCTTCCCCCACTTTATTTCACCTTCAGGTCAACCAGTATAATGCTAACTTAACTTTTAACATGATCTACTCTAAACTAACCTAACCTTATCTAACCTAACATAATCTAACCCCATAGGTAAGCGTTAAGTGTTTAATCATCATGTGAACTAACCTGGTGGGCTAATCTTCACATGATCACTGTTGTCAACGGTAAAACATAACTCAACCTTATCTCACTCCTGGTCTAACTTCATAAGAATGTGATTCAAATTCTTCCTGAGATTACACTACTTACAAGAATAATTGTATCCAGACTTAAAAGTAAAAGAGACAATAGACTAAGAACAGAAGAAGCCAGGAACTGTAATGAACATATTCTTAATTTCTGAAACATTATCGAACGGTGTGAAGAATGGTAGAGAATTCTTTATATAAACTTCATCATTTACGAGGAAAATATTATGAGATAAAGAAAGTCTAGAAAATAAATTAATGTTTCTTATTCTTCAGAGTCCTTAGCCCAGGACCCGTTCATGGAGGTGGCAGCTTTACCCTTTGAAGACGATGATTAAGTGATAATCCCTTAAGTACGGTAACTTAATCCCTAATCGCTAAGGATCTAAAGATATTTTTTTTCTATCCATTCACGAGGTATTAAACTGATTTATCTCTACTGTTATGAGTAATATATATTCATAATCTACGGTGACAAACAATAAAAAGAAATTAAAAATAAAATGGGGAGTATCCAGCAAACGACGCCACCGAGGTAAGCAAATCCTGTTATGTGGTTGGATGCAAGTTTTAATTGATCCATTTAGACTCATTTCACCAGCTTGTCGATGGAAAAGTTTTGTAGTGTTTGGGGAATAATTAATTTAGCGGTCTTCTGTGTGTTAGTTCAAATGTTGGTAATCATTGTGGCAAATTGATATATCGTGATTTTGGTTGGTGTTTCATTTTGCTGTTACGACTACTGATCGCCTTTTGTTTTGTTTTCATTTTTTTTTCGTATTCATTCATTCTCCCCTTCTTTTCGCCCTTTTTTCCGTACCTATCCCTATCACTTGTTCTCTTTCCTTCTCTTTCCCTTATTCTCGCCCTTTCTGTCTCTTTTATTTTTTCTCTTCTCTCACACACACACAAACACCCTCTTTTTTCTGCCTCTCCCACTCTCAATTCCTCTCTCTCTCTTTCTCACCGCGCTTCTCTGTTTTCCCTCTCTCAAACACCGCAGGAATGGTCGTAATATACATTATAGTAGACGGGGCCCAGGAAACAATCATACCTTAGCGGGCTGTCACGGCGTCGCTGTGGTTATGACATATTACCCTTTATACCAAATCACAGTGAGAGCCCAGACATGGGGACTGCAGAGTCGACTACTAATCCTACTACTATTACTACAACTTTTAACGTGACCTCTAACCTCGCCTTATAGCCCCACCTTCGCCACCATTTTATTACCTTATTATGCTAATACACAGGTATCTACCCTAACTGTGTTATTAAGCCGCAGATCATAGTCAATGTCTGCGATTGCTGTTGGCTTAGGGGCCGATGATCTCGGTCCCCTGAGGCAAAGCAATGCAGACTTCTACTATTTTTACTACTACTACTACTATTATTAAAACTACCTTTTTTACGTTATGTTACGTTGCGTTACGTTACGTAAATTAGGTTACATAAGATGAATCTATATTTAGTGATGTAAAATGAAAAAAAAATGAAAATATGTTTTACGTGTTATTAATAAAGACAAACCCACATCAAAACCCCTGGAAGAATATTTTCACAACTGAATCTTACATCAGTGATGCTCTGATGGACCCACAAAATATTGAAACAGATTCTGGAAAAAAGTTTTATAGAAATGTTTGCTCCATTGCCCCCAGTGAAGGAAATGTGAAGCCACCCGTGGTTAGTTTATTCACATTGTAATCTTTTTTTTTCTTCACCGGTTCTGGATTCATAAGGACACACACGCAATATATATACACAGGGGGAAACTGAATATATGTGAAATTCACTTTTACCTGAGGCTCCCAGAACGTAAACCTCGAGTACTTTGAGACCTTACTTTACGAGCAAGGACCAGGGCTCCAGGCTTATGACCTAGTGTCCATAGTGGGAGAGACACGCAATGTGTGTTGTAGAGAGGGAGAGCAAAGGTAACTACTCAAGGTTATTAAACAGTGTGAGAGAGAGAGAGAGATATCAACAATTTCTCTGTTAGAAATGAAAAAGTCTCCCTCTCTCAGAAAAAGAATTAATTTGTTTCACCGGGTTAATTAGCCTCTTTGTGGGCGCGCGCGTGCGTGCGTGTGTGTGTGTGTGTGTGTGTGTGTATGTGTGTGTGTGTGTGTGTGTGTGTACATTAGGGTGTGTGTACAATCAAAGACAAAAGTCATGTCGCGGTTTTGTCCGAAGATCTTATATAACTCGTGAAACATTATGAGAGCCCCCTACCACAAGGCAGAGTACACCAAAAGTTTATAAGCCCTTCGGCATATGTTTTCACCAAATTTTACGACACGACATTTGTCTTTCATTATACATTAAGGTGTGTGTGTACATTAGGGTGTGTATCTGTGTGAGCGTGTAGTTATACGTGTTGAATTTCAGTGTAGGTGAGTGAGCCTGACTGTTTGTTTGTGTATGTTTCGACTACAGTATTTTTGTTTTTGTTTGGTATTTTTCCTGTTCTCTCCCCGAGCTGGAAGACTGAGTTCATTAAGCGCACGCCAGTCACAACCCTGCCTCACCTTCTACCAACAGAAGATTCGTAATTCCATAGTTTGTTTCTCCCTGTTGTTTCTTTCCTATCATCCTTACATCCTTCTCTTCATTTACCCATTAACCTATTTGTTATCTTCTTTGTTAGCCTTTACACCTTTTTATCTTGATTATTTGTTAAAGCCTAATAATACGTCTATTTGCCTCTGTACGATTCCTCCATTTATCAGCTCTTTAGACTCTCGGGTGGTTGGTCTATCCAGTGTTAGTACAGGAGGAAATCTATGTGATGTTTGGTTGTGAGGGTAGTGAGGATAGTGAGGGTAGTGAGGATAGTGAGGGTAGTGAGGATTGTGAGGGTAGTGAGGATTGTGAGGATAGTGAGGGTAGTGAGGATAGTGAGGGCAGTTAGGATTGTGAGGGTCCCACGAGTGTCTAGGACTCTAGACCAAGCAGGACTTAAAACCCACGAGATATTAGTGAGAAATTTGTGGGTTACAAGCCGTGGCAAATGTAAGCTGATAAAGTACATACATTCTTGTTCTGCCCACACACACACACACACACACACAAGCACACCAAGCGCTTCATATATGACAGCTAAGATTATTTTTAACACCATTAATATTACTTAAGGTTTTTAAATTAATTACTCCAAAAAGGCTTTATAATAACTATAATTAACACTCCTGCTGCAGCACCTGCCTCAGCATCAAGGTTAAGTTCCAGGATTTGCTTCTAAAAAATTAGTTACTGTACATTTTTATCTGTGATTTACGTAATGTTGTTATGCTGTAAATTCAAGCGATGTTAGGTTAGGTTAGGTTGGGTTAGGTTAGATTTAGGTCAGGTTAGGTTAGATTAGGTAAGTTTAGGTTAGGACGTTAGATTAGGTTAGGGTTAGGTTGGTAAGGTTCAAGTGAAATATGCTGGGGTGGGGATTCTTCAGGTGAACCAAACAGTGTTATTCGCTGTCCCTTAATGCTTTAACAATGAGAAAAACTTTTGTGCTCGTAACATTATATGACTGTCTCATGTTGCAAGTCAGCTAGCCATTGAATTTCCTGATTGAGAGTCAATTATAATGTAGATATATGATTTGTCGTCGATTTCTTAATGTTTCTTTCTTCTGTCAGGCGTCAGCTGATCTTTTCCCCTCGCTCTCAAGTCGTTCCATTAACTTTTTATTTCACCTGATGATCAAACACTTTAACGCTAACCTAACCTAACCTAACCTAACCTAACCTAACCTAACCTAACCTAACTTCACTTAACACCCCCAGGTAACGTTAGAGTGTTTAATCATCAGGTGAAATAAAAAGGTTAAGTTAGTAATTCACCTTAACTCTCTGGCCTCTCATAGTCTGACCTTAACATCATAATTCTACATCCGACCTTGAACATTTTTCTCACCATATTTTCCCCCTTTCAAGATTTTAACCAGCACGTCAGTTGATATCTTTCTTCGGGTGACAGGGGTAATTTAACCTCTCTAACGCTCTGGGATATAGTTTGAGAGATCTGTTTGTCTGTCTTTCCGGAACAAAACACATCGGCTTGTCTACAATGGTTTGACCTGGAGATCTTTCTTCCTCTTCCGTGTGTGTGTGTGTGTGTGTGTGTGTGATTAGCTGATTGTTTTTTATGTTATGGCTAATATGTGTGTACTAAGAGAAGGACACATGAACATGAACGTAATAATAAACACACACACACACACACACACACACACACACACACACACACACACACACACACACTCAACCCTTTACAATTAAACACATTTTCAACAAATAGAGCAAACACTTCAATCCCTTTTCAACCATACACCCCACACATCTCCCCCACTCCTCTCCCCCATACACCCCACACATCTCCCCCACTCCTCTCCCCCATACACCCTCACTAACCTTCCCCACTTCTCTCCCCCATAAACCCTCACTAACCTTCCCCACTCCCCCATACCCCACTAACCTCCCCCACTCCCTCCCCATACACCTCACTAACTCCCCTCCCCCACCACCCTCCCTAACCTCCCCCCACTCCCCCCCCCACACCCCTCACCCTCCCCCCCCGCCCTCCTAACCTCCCCCACTCCCCTCCCCATACACCCTCACCTAACCTCCCCCACCTCCCCTCCCCCTCACTAACCTCCCCCCACTCCCCCCATACACCCTCACTAACCTCCCCCACTCCCCTCCCCCATACACCCTCACTAACCTACTCCCCCTCAAAAATAAAAAAAAATAAAAATATATTACTTCTTTTGACAAAATAATTGAACACCTGAGCGAGGAGATGAAAGGTAAGGGACCAGAAGCCAGACTGGACAGCTTCCCTCCTTCAGATAGCAATTAAAGAGCAGTGAATCTCTACAGCGTCTCCGGCCATGATAGGTGATCCCTCGTCTACTATTTCCTGGTTTTTATTAGTTTTTACAGGTGTCGATGGGAAGGGGAAAGGTGTGAGTACTGTCTGTCTGTCTGTCACTAAGATGAAAAAAGAGCGGAATGCTATCTCTATTTTTTTATGTTCTCTGTCTATATCTCCGTCTTTCTCTGTCTCTATGTCTAGCTCTTTCTGTGTCTCTCTCTTTTTCTCTTTCTCTATCTCAATTATTTCTCTCTCTTTATTTCTCTATCTCTTTTATCTCTATCTCTTTTCCAGAAATGTTTTGTCATATGACTTAATTTATCACTATTACCCAAATTTACGTAGAGTAAATTATAATACACATATGATATTTTTTCACCATTCCTAAGATCTTAAGAACCTATAGATTAATATTATAATATATTAAACACTTGTTATGAATAAACACCTGTATTTTTCTTTAATATCTGATACCTGTTAAGATTCATGAATACTTAATGTTTCAAAGTTAATTAATATATTTTTTTAACACCTGTTGGAAATATGTGTCACCAGTGTGTATCAAAGCTTTATATCCCATGTGTCTCAAGCTTTATCTCACATGTGTCTCAACCCTGTATATCCCATGTGTCTCAACGGTGTATCTTTTACGTATCATTAATATTTAGGTGTGTGGACGTCTCGTGTAGGACGGCTGGCTGGTGGAGGACACTTAGTGCCATCCTCCACCTCCTGACACCACCTTACACCAGCCACTTCCCCTGACACCACCTTACTCCAGCCACTTCCCCTGACACCTTCATTACCTGTGCGAGGTTTAGCCAAGATATATTATCTGTCAGTGGCAGGTGGTAGTGGTAGTAGTGGTGGTGGTACTGGTGGTGGTTGATGGTGGTGATGGTGGTTGGTGATGGGGGAAGCGTTGGTGATAGAGGTGATGGAGGTGATGGTGTTAGTATATGGTGGTTTGGGTGGTGATAAGTGGTGGTAAGGATGGAGGAGAGGGGATTGTGGTGGTGGGGTGATACGTGTTGGCGGTGGTGATGGTGTGGGGGATTGTGGTGGTGCTGGTGGTGTTGGTGTTAGACTTGGAGATATAATGAGGTGTGTTGGGGGTTGCTGGAAGGTGTATAAGGTGTGACAGGTACATTCTTATGACCTTTCTGTGTGTGTGTGTGTGTGTGTGTATTTCCTTTCCCTGAGCAAAAAATAATAAACAAAATCCTCCTCATAGTCATATAATTAATCCATCTTTAGCACCATTACCACTTAACGACCCTCCGTAACTACCCTTCCCCTTATGTAATCACTCAGGGCGGGCAAACAGAGTGGTCCTTATATTACCTCCGACGTCAACTACAGTGAAATATTTTACGGACAGTATTGTAGACAGTTCTCAGCGCCCGTATATAACAGGTCAGTTGTGCGCTGGGAGGACGATAGAGCCAGTCCTCCCCTGCGCTGTGATTCTTATCTAAAATGGAAGAGAATGGGACAACGAGCCTAAAAATTGAGTAGACTGGGTAACTGACCTTATTTAGGGATTGCTTGTTCAATATTTAGTAGATTTAGGGAATATTTGCCTAAAATTGTAGAGATGATAAAACCTCTTGCTTTAAATGAGGGTCGATAGAAGAAGTTGGCTAATTTATGGAATGGTCGTGGGAATATTCGCTTGGAACTGAAGATATTTTTGGACTGTTTGCTTAAAATTGGGTTAATTTGTGGGCTGTTTGTCTGAATTTGCGCCTATTTGGAGATTTTTTTGCCTAAAATTGGGCGGATTTGGGGACTGCTTCCTTAAATTTAGGGAAAGAATAGAGCACCTTCCCACTCTCCCTCCACGTCGATTGGTCACCATTAATCCTTGTATATTTATAGCTCGTATCCCTCCCTTCCCTTCTTGAACTCATCCACCACCCTTACTCATCCACCTCCCTCACCCTACCGACCTCCCTCACTCTTCTGACTTCCCTCACCCTACCGACCTCCATCACTCATCCACCTCCCTCACTCATCTGACTTCCTTTACCTCCACCTGCCGCATCACCGGAGTAGGTCAGGTCAGGGTCACGGTTCTAGATGGCTCCAATATACCCCTAAGGAAACAAGGATGAGCTCCCTCCCTCAAGAGACAGCGTGAGTAAGTGCTCTACCGTAAACCCCGACCACAACCATAGCGAGGAGGTCATTCTATCCTCCTAACTCTTCTCTCGAGAGGCAATCCACGCGGTAGTGTTGGGTCATCCCAGGTCGGAGCTCCCTCGACCCCCCCACTAGCTTAAAACCAAATTACCAGGACTATACCAGTGCCGCGCTACATGACCTAATTTCCCCAGGGTGTTGTGGTAACCTGGTACAAGCACCCTTTCATGGCCAGGTATTAAGAAACCACGAGGTCCATATTCACACAAACAGAGGCTGGTGGGGATTGCTTACGTTGGTGGTTTGTTTCCAATTTCAAATGAATTTTCTAAATAGGTGAACATTTGTCCATTATATGTTAAAAACAAAGAAACTTGGTATATAACAGACGTGTGTGTGTGTGTGTGTGTGTGTGTGTGTGTGTGTGGTTTTCTGTCTCCAGGAGTTGAGTGAAACCAATTTATTTTGTATCAAGAGAGTAAGCAAAGAAAGACAGAAAGAAAGAGAAAGAGCAAAAATAAGAGAGAATGAAAGAAAGGGTGTGGTGGGTCGCTAAACATCAAGGTCTCTCATTCCATTTAACCATCTTGTCCGGATGATAAGATTTAAAGTTCTCCTCAAGGAACAATTCTGCATATTAGTTACTGATGAAACAGGTTTAGATATGCGTTTTTGGCAGAGAATTTTTTTTCTTCTCTTATTCCATACGTCTTCTGGGCGTAGTAGTTTATGTGATGGTCTGACGTGGTGCCAACTTTTCATTTAGTTTTTTTTTTCTATTAATTGTAAATTATTGGGTAGAAAAGATATCACATTTTTCTGGAAACAAATGTCTCTCTCTCTCTCTCTCTCTCTCTCTCTCTCTCTCTCTCTCTCTCTCTCTCTCTCTCACATCAACCTTTTAGCAGTCATTGTAGCGGGCCACTCTATTGACAATGTGTGTTGCTTCAAGTGCTGGCATCCGTCCCCTTCACAGGCATCCTCGGATCCTGCCTTCCTCCTCACGCCCCCCCACTCCTCCCCCTCCTCCTTAAAAGTCCCTTACATAATATAATCCTCATCTAACTGTGAGTATGAGATTCTTCCCTTGAGAATATGAGATTCTTACCTTAAAATTATGAGATTTTTCCCTTGAGACTATGAGATTCTTCCCTTGAGATTATAAGATTCTTACCTTAAAATTATGAGATTTTTCCCTTGAGACTATGAGATTCTTCCCTTGAGATTATAAGATTCTTCCCTTGAGATTATGAGATTTCTCCCTTAAGACTATGAGATTCTTCCCTAATATCCCAGGTAGAGTTAGGGTGTTTATTCTTCTGATGACATAGGCTATGGGTAATCATCATGTAATTTTCAGATTCTACCTTAACTTAACACCATTTAGGAGACAAATTCAATGCAGAAGCTTCTGGAAGTGATCTTAATTTTAACTCGTAACTGAAGCTGAGTCAAGCAATCTAGGTAAGCAAATTCTAAACCCTGAAATTAAACCTCACAAGTTAAGTAACAAGATATTAAACACTGCACAGTTCTCTCTTTTTTTCGGGGGTTTTGTTATGAAATCTTAAACCCGAAACAGAACTTTTGTGAACACCCTGAGCAATATAACTCAGACTCTCCCGTGATGGCGAGTCTTTCTGGGACCTTCAGCTCAGGAAAACTTTATCATAGCGACTAATTTCGGTCAGTGAATCAGGAGGCAAAAAGATGACCCCCTTTGTCGCTCTTTCATCTGCACCATTGACTCTCAGACTCTTTCTTCCCTCCTTCTTTCGTTCATTCTCATTTCCTTCTTCTTTCTTTCCTCACTCTCGCTCCTTCCCTCCTTTCTCACTCTCGCTTCTTTCCCCTTTTCACACTCATTTCCTCTCTCCCTCCTTCTTCACTCTAGATCCTTCCCTCCTCCCTCATTCCTTTGTGATTCTCGCCCACCTCCTTTCTTCTCTCTCCTTATCGCTCCTTCCCTCCTCCCTTATTCCAGCTCTTTCCTTCCCTCTTCAATCTTACTACCTCTCCCCTCCCTTCCACTATTCTCACACCCTCCTTCCTTCCTCATTCTCTCTTCCTCCCTTCAACCTCACTCTC
Organism: Homarus americanus; assembly: GCF_018991925.1. NCBI lineage: Eukaryota > Metazoa > Arthropoda > Malacostraca > Decapoda > Nephropidae > Homarus > Homarus americanus. The sequence continues at coordinate 22,358,878 of NW_024741901.1, read as the reverse complement.
GATCCTTTCCTCACCCCATACACCATCTCCCTCCCATTTCCTCCCTCAATCTTATTCCTTCACTACTCCCTTATTCTCTCCCTTATTCTCTTCACTCTCGTCCCTTCCCTCCACTTTAAGCCTCACTACCTCCCTCCCTCCCTCATTCCTGCTCAATCTCCCTCCCTCCCTCATTCCCATTCCCTCACTAATCTTTCCTCCCTCAGGCACACTACCACATCTGCATACTTCTCTCTCTCAACCCATATAATCTCTTATCCATCCCCCCTCTCACTCCGCCTCCATCTCTCCCCCGTCCCCCTCAAACTCTCCCCTCCTCTGCCCCTTCCTCATCATTATTTTAAACCTCTTCACCATTCCAGAATATCAATGTTTCCTTTCCTTCAATCATCATCCCATCACCGTCCTTCCTTCCTCCCCTTTCCTCCCCATACACTACCAACGCTCCCTCCCCACCGTCTCTCCCTTCTCACTCCCTTCCCTAACAATAGCAACACCATCCTCACCTCCCCAGACGCCATCAACGCCCCCTCACTCCCCTGACAACCAACGCCCCAATCCATCACGCTACACCTACCAACACCATCCCCCCACACACACACACACACCATGTCCTAACAGGATATATTGCTTGCCAAAACCGCGAAAGAGCCTCTAATTCATCCTGATTGGCCATTTATTTCCTGATCTCCGAGATAACAACGTAATAATGACACTCTGAGGCCTCAAATTAATACGAGTCACACATTCTGGACCAGAGTTCTAAGTCACTGTCTTGGAAATGGTGCCTCAGTATATAGAAAAAAAGATATAGTGAGAGAGATAATTTTTTTTTGCCACGGTCGCACAAGGCAAGTTGGATGACGTTAGAGGTTAGGTTAGGTTAGGTTAGATTTCTGTCTGCCTGTCTGTCCGTCTGTCTACCCCATCCTTTAAAACACATACACGAACTGATACATATAAACACAGGGTAACACATACAACAAAAGATGACACATAATAACACAATATAACACAATGTACACGATAGCACAAAGAAACACATAGTAGATAGCACATCAGAACACGATATCCCATCATAAAAAAATAGATTACTTTTACCTCTTTCCATTTTTAGGTTATATTGGTTTTCATGATGGCATTCCGTTATCAAACAATACGTCACGAACCAGAGAGAGAGAGAGAGAGAGAGAGAGAGAGAGAGAGAGAGAGAGAGAGAGAGAGAGAATACTATTACAGAATTACTTCCTCTCTCACTACAGTAAATTTCCACCGGTGACCCAAAGATGAGGAACTGTGTACAACAATCTCGTTCTAACCTTTTAGATGGAGTGGCCTGGCAGACTACTAATCAGGGGTGGATAATAATCTCTCTCTCTCTCTCTCTCTCTCTCTACCACTTCCTCCCAATCACCATTAAGCAATTAATTTTTTCTCTATCCAATCATTTCTTTATTTTCCCCTTCCTTCTGTCTCTTTCTGTCTTTCTGTCTGTCTGTCTATCTCTCCTTTCCTTTGTTTCTCTCTATCTTTGGCTGTCTGTCTGTTTTTGTCGCCATCTCTCTCACTTTCTCTATCTCCCTCTCATTCTCTCTCTCTTCCCTGTCTCTCGTTTTCTCTGTCTTGTCTGCTCCTCTCTCTCCGTATCTTCGTCTGTCTGTCTGTCTCTCTGTCTCTCTCTCTCTAGCAGGGTAATCATTGCTTCGAGAGGTCAGGTACTGCTGATTAAACCGAAGGTGGAAATAGCACAATATTATTCGTGTTCTGATCTCCCTCACTCTCCCTCACTCTCCCACGCTCTCTCACGCTCTCTCCCTCACTCTCTCACACTCCCTTCCACTCTTCCATATTCTAACTTTACTAAACTCTCCCCAGTCTCTCCTAAACCCTTCCTCTCTCCCTCTTACTGTGATACATTTTGCATTTTCCTATACTCTCTCCCACTCTCTCTCACTCTCTGTGTTTTGAGAGAGAGAGAGAGAGAGAGAGAGTCGTGTATGGGTGACTGAATCAAATAATAAATAGCGGGTTTGGTTAGGTTAGGTTTGGTTAGGTTAGGTTTGGTTAGGTATCAAGTTTATCAGCACATGGTCGTCTCTATATACAATACAAACCGGTTCATATATGACTTACTAGAGGTAATAAAAATTAATGGTTAGACTGGAAACCTGAAAAGCAATCCACGAACTAATGGATTGAATCACATGTAATGTTTAGACGTGAATAGAAAGATGATATACAGACTGATGACATACAGCCAGCCACAAAAGTCTGGTAGCCTTTTTGGGGCTGTCTAAAGCGAATCTGTTTCGACTCGTGTGTCACTATACCGCCATCTGTGGTTCAGCTCACAAACTACATCACCAGATTATGAAACGTTGGTTATGAGGCCTTTAACTTTCCTCTCTGTGTCTGTTACTGAGTTTATGACCTACTCAGTGTGTTGCTAAACAGTGTTAAGCCTTCACAAAACTGTCAAGGCGAGATTTTTTTGGAGTGAGTGTTGTTAACTCTTGGAATAATCTACCAGAGTGTTGTGACGGCACCGAATTTAAGTTCATTCAAGACCATACTCGACCAACGCTTCACAGGTTCCGCCGCCCAAGAAGCTAGCTGGTCGATTAGTGGCGAAGAGGATCAAGTAAAAGAAAGTATGGGAAAGAAAATGGAAAGTAAAGTAAGCCTGGATAAACCCTGTCTCTTGCTGCCCTGTTCTACGTTGCTGACAGTCTACTCTGAAGTGGTAAGACATCGTTGTTTTATTTATTTTTTCTTAGAAAGTTTGTAAGATAAAACAAATGGTAATGTGGGTGGGAGGAAGAGGTGTGAGGCGAAGGGAGCAGGAGGTTAACTGCCTCTCCCCTTTGTTAGGTTAGGTTACATTAGGTTACCTTCATGTCATTATTGAGCCCCATATAGTAGCAATGTTTACCACAGTACAGTTAATATTTAAGGGCCTCGTTATCCAGTCACACAGCAGGAATATGGATGGCAAATTCTGTAACTATATATGTATGTTGTTCACTGCTTGTAATCTATTCATAATTTTTTTTTTACTAATTCCTACCATTATTGGTCTATGTAGTTATACCAGGCTTTGTGTTGCCCATGACGTCATTTATTTTCACATTTGAGTTTCGTTCACAGGAAGCGCCATCTGTGGTTAACCTTAGACACTATCAAGGTTCCTTTAGTTTAAAACCTCGAAACCAGATGACGGACATTCAGCCGTAGTTTGAAAGCTCGGGTTCGGGATTCAGAATAATGAAGAAGGTTACCTGATTTTTCTGTGTGACTGTACACACTGTCAACTGTAGAATATAATGCAAAGTTCTGCGAAATGATAAACACAATGAAAATTAAATTCACAGTGTTAATATAAATTAAACTCGCAAAACTATGATGCTATCGTCTGTGTGTTTCCGAGAACTGAAGGTGAGTGTCAAGGTTAAAGATCATTAAGGATGCAATTTGTGCAATATAAAGCTACAATAATTTCAACGACGGAATTTACATAATGCAAAATATTGCCTCTTCTCTGTGTAGGTGTGATATTATTTACAAGGTGGGGAATTGTCCTAGGAAAATAAAGGTGATGAACGACTGTAAACCGCATTAAGGTAGGAGTTTTCTTTACCAGCTGTCTGTCTGTCTGTCTGTGTCTCTAAATTCACTCTGTCTCATTATCTCTCTCTCTATCTTTATCTATCTATCAACAATCCTGCTATATGTCTCTCTCTCTCTCTCTCTCTCTCTCTCATCTTCACAAATCGAATTCCCACATCGTACAAATATTTAAGCGACCCTGTATTCCTATTTACCATTTCATCCCCAGTTTCTCTTGCCCGGGTGGAGAAATGCTCGTGCAACCGCTTTCATTATGCATTTGATGGCAGGTTGTGTAACATAACAAGACTGAACATTGAAAGGAAGAATTTTATATTGATGTTGCGGAATACATTGATGTTATTTGGTTATTATTGAGGATGAAACAAGAGGGCAAACGGGAATATGAATTGGTGTATGTATGTATGTATGTCGTAAGAATGAATAATTTAAGTCGAGAATAATGAAAAATGAAAATGAATGGAATATATATATTTTACTGTTGGTTATTTAGGTTGTAGGAAGTGATGAAAAATGATAAACGATGTTAAAATAATGAATAAAGTCCAAAAAATGAAAACGAAAAGAGATAAAGTAAAAAAAATCGTTGGGGAGTAAAATTATAATGACTTTCTTTCACGGAATAAATTTGAGCGTTTGTTAGTCGGTGTGTGGGAAGACCATAACGATAAAGAACGAAGATATTATGTCCAAACTGATCTAAAAAAACATAATGGTGCAAAAAAGAATAAATCATTACAAGAGAAAGTGAATTTATTCCTTTGATATGAAATGCACTTGGGTGTTGAAGCATTGAGGTGTAGGAAGAGGGTAGGCAATGATAAAAATAAATGGCAAATGATAAGAAATGTGGAAGAATATTTATTTTTCATTCATTGTTGGGGAAAAAATAAATAAATTGATAAGAAATAAGAAAATTAATCAATACAAGAAAGTCGGTATGATTTTTTTTATCAATATTTGACGTCGGTTGGGGTGCGGTGGAGACAGATGGTGGTGATAAAAGATACGAAACAGGTGACGTGAAGAAATTATCTTTTTATTCACATTATCGAAGAAAATATACAAAATAAATAACGAAATATATAGAACAAATTATTATGGAAAGTTAGAATAATTTATATGGAATGCCCTTTTTGGCTTTATTGTGCTGTGGAGGAGAGATAACATCGATAGATGATAAAAGATAAGAAATTTGGAATTACTTTTCTCATGTCATTCATTGTCCAGATAAAAAGAAAATAAATCTAAAACGTTTAATAATTTCATTATACTTTTTACCCAAAATTAACTGAATAGTAATAAGACATACAAAATTAATGTCCAAAAGAAAAAAAAAAACCTAAAAATAATGTTTGTATAGAAAAATAATATAATAAAATATATTTAATAAAAAGTTATAAATACAAAAAAAAATACAAAATATTAAACCAATAAAGAAAATCGAGTGATATTGTGGTCTAGTTATTTTAGGCTCGCGTTCTCATTTCTTGATAGTGATCTTACCTTAGAGAAGGACGTCATCTCATTTGCCATGAATAAGACTTATTTGGTTCCAGAAGCGAAGATTCTTACAAATTATATTTCACCTAAAAGTCCATTCGCAGCGAGTACGAAGAACCCGAGAGAGCCCGAGGGAAACCGAGGGAGACCGAGAGAGAGACCGAGAGATGATTGGTTTAGGTACGGTTTATATCTCAAGAAGGACACCACCTCTATGGACTGTACACGGCGTTTACTGCGTTTCAACACCTCAGTAAAGTCTTTAAGCTTCTCAAATATAGTACACACGCTGAGGATGATTCAATATAACCATCACTGAACTACGTGTGATTGTCTCAGGAAAGTAACACAATTTGGAGACTTATCAGTGGTTTGCCTTTGATCAATAGAGACATACTTCATTGGTGATTTGTTTTCATTCGCCGGAGACTCGGAGTAGCGCGGGCAGTGACCTAATTTCCTCTCAGCTTTGGGGAAATATTATATGAGACTCAGGTCGAGGACTGGAGTAATACCCTTTTTGTGGATATTATTTTTTAAGATTCAATATTGATAAATAGATTACAGTACCTCCTGTCAGTCCCTGGTACTTCCCCTTAACCCCTTAACCCCTAGTACCTTCTTCCTGTCCCTAATATCTCCTTTCCCCTAGTATCTCCTCCCTCCCTCTAGTATTTCCTCCCCACCCCTAGTATTCTCTGCCCACACCCCTTCCCCATCATCTGCCACCTTCCCCACCACCATCACCGCAACACTCTCCCTTCCTCCCCCCTCCCCCCACCTCCCCTCCCTTTCTCCCTTTCCCTCTCTCATTCTCTCCCTCTCTTCACCTCCTTCCCTATCTCTAGTATACACCCAGCCAGAGTCCTATAGTGGAGAGGGGAGAGGAAGGAAAAGGAGAGAGAGATAAAAGGAAGGGGACTGAAAGGAAGGAAAGGAAAAGGATGAAGGACCCGACTCTGTAGGGTTACAAAGGCTTGTATGATAATAATTCTAATAACTGGACATGTTAGAATGTATCTGACTGGCTTACTGACTTCAACCCGAGGCACTGAAATAATACCCAATATGGTATCAAAACTGTACTGAAGTCCCTATATATTTCTGAAGCCATCTTGCACATCATTTCTATGCTTGAGGTTAAAGTCAATGTTTTAGACACGCTTTTATATCTTCAGTTACGAGAAAATTTATATATTACACAACAATGAGACTACGACCCCCAAAAGCCCGTCTTCATAAAGATCCTCTAAACTCAAGTTACCACAGAAAATCTCAGCAAGCGAAAGTTTGTGAATACTCTAGTTGGTAAAATGCTCAACCGAAGGCAAGCTTGATCCATTTAGTTCCACCCTCAGTTAGGGGTTCACACATGAGGAGCGACAGACCCTCACCACTCCACAAGTTTACCTCTGCTACACACCACCAGCCATCTCACACCCCCCTGGTAACTGGTTCAGTGTTCTAGAGGTTAATGAACTCTGGGATGGTACTTTTATCTTATCTTATCTCTGTTTGTTAGTCATATATGTCTTATCTCTTGCTCTCTCTCTCTCTCTCGCTCTCTTTTTCCACACTTTTTTTTCAACCTATCTCTCCATGTCCGTCTTTTTTTTCTTTAACTTTGTTTTTCACACACACACACACACACACACACACACACACATGAAGTTAAGACGTATTAGACTGGCGTTACGTAGCTACCTGGGTCAGCTTGTTTACGCTTTCTCACCTCCTTCCCTCAACCTCTCCTCTCTATCAGGATACAACAGCGATCTCCCAACAAGGTGTGAGGGAGGTGGTGGTGGTACGAAGGAGGTGGTGATAGGTATGATGAAAGGGGGGTGATGGTGGTGGTGGTGATAGATGTAAGGGAGGTGGTGATGGTGATAATGTATACATGAGAATGATGTAATGGAGGTAATCACACCTGTATTCACCTGGCGGAACCGTAAACACCTTTGCTCCTCCTCACCCGAAAGATGGAGATAAGGGAGACGAGGATGAGAGGGAGAGAGAGTGTGAGATAACTTGGAGGAATGGAGAGAGTAAGAATGAGGGGAGAGGAAGAGTGATACTGTGGGGATGGAGGAAGAGAAGGAGAGAGTGAAAAAGAAGTAAGGGAGGAGTTGGGAGGGAGGAGGGAGTAAAGATGGGGGATAATATGATATGAGAGAGAGAGAGAGAGAGAGAGAGAGAGAGAGAGAGAGAGAGAGAGATCTGTAATACGGACGAAAAAAAAAGATAGATTAAACTATATTATTAAGTCAGCGTGGAAACAAGAGTCTTGGAAACACAATTAAACACAAGGGCTTCAGGAGAGTTGGGGTGAGCCGGACCCCAGGAGACGAGAGTGGCACAAATGACACCAATGAATCACTAACTGACAACAGATGAACCACCGAATGAAACCAATGAATCATAAAGTGACACCAATGAATCACTGACATAAATGAACCACTAAATTATATCCATGATTCACAAAAATTGATTTCCGTTAAAATTCCAGAAAGAAAATAGAAAAAAAAAAGAAAGAGATTTGACATAAGTGCTAAGAGAAAGAGAATGAAAGAAGATTAGGAAATGGGATAAAAGATAAGAGAGAGAAAACGAATGAGAGAAGACTGAGAAATGGCATAAATGCAATTAATGATTATCTTCCATTGGGGGAGGAGAAGAGTAGAAGGTGAGGAAGAACATAAGTAACACAAAAGGAAGAAGAATATATTACGAAAGAGAATCCTATAAACGTAAGAGAGGAATTAGAAGAAACTATAGAATTTAGGATACGAAGAAGAAGAATAAAAGATAATTAGAACTAAAGAATTAGCGCTCAAGGAAAAATTAAAAACAGAAACAGAATCCATTAAATTTAAAGAGAATTTAATAAAGTAGAAATAATGATAAGAGAAAGACCGATGGAAGAAATTAATATATTGTAGTTTATGTCTCAAGGAAAGTCTTATAAGGAACACAGACGGGCGTAAAAACTATCGTAAAAAAAATATGTAGCAAGATATTCCGACGTTTAAGGTATTGAGAGAGAGAGAGAGAGAGGAAGGGGGGAGGGGGCTTACCAGAGGCATCCAGAACAAGTGAATGAGTTCCAGGTAATTTCTCTGTCAAAAGGAATCCTCGAATTCAACTTCAAGTTCATTATACAGATGAGATGGTAAAAAGAAACAAAAAAGGTGAGTGACCAAAAAAATCTAGTCAGTAATTAGGATGGTGAATATGGAGGGTTGGAAGGTGATAAGGATTACACCGCATTAGGATGATTAAATGCCTAAGAGCTGATGATAAGGTAAGGGGGGGGGTTTAGACAGAGAGAAGATTGTGTTCGTCAGCTTCTTGCTTGAGGTGAGTTTGGTCTTTAGGTGATGGATAACGGGATAAAAATGGCGTATTTTTTTATTTTTTTGCATAAGTGAATCTTGTTATCAGGTACAGTAGTTTATTTTTAATCGAGTTTGAGCTATCTTCGTTGCAGGGTTTTTGAGATTAGTATGATCACTAAGAGTATTAGATAAGAGGAAAAAATTTACACCTTTCTTGTAAATTATTGTGAATATCGCTCCTCGCTACGCTCTTCCCTTGACGAAAAGTTATCCGTAATTTTAGTCAATCACCTGTAAATTAGCGCCTTGTGTACGGGGTCTCCTCTGAGCTGAATAAAATAGTTTGGCGTTAGACAGATAAAACATTAAAAGTGGCGTCCCTGAAGTGTTAGGGTGAATCAGATTTTCTAGATGAGAATAATAATAAAGACGGAGACACCTACAGTCTGACTCGAGTAGGTTAAGCCTCGCCTCTCTCCACCCTTCTCCCTCTTTGAAAATTCCTTGACAATATCATTTGGTTTGTTCGTTACTCTTCAAAACTCTGCGACAGATATTGTGAGTTAAGTGAAGCAGAAAGGAAAATCAACTCATGCACTTAAAAGAGATGTTGATACCCGGGAAGTTGGCAAATAAGATGTCAGAAGAATGATCTATTCATGGTAAGTAACACTTAGGTGATATATACAGAGGGAGCGAGTCGACGTGTTCGCGCTGTGATCCAGTAAAATTTGACTGTTGACAAGTGCTCTTGAGATGTTGTAACAATAAATGTCTTAAACATCTTTTAGGAAAACGATATGTAATATCCTTTGAAGTCAAATATATTAAAGATGCTGTGAAGACAAAGCTTTCGAGGAATCTTTGAAAGAATCGTCTTGTAGAGTTTGGAAGATAAACGTCTGGAAGAGTTTTTAGAAGGCATAGAAGCGCGGCAGAATCATAAAGGAATCAACACGGTAAATACGAAATAGTTACTAAGCGAATAACATATGAAGATCTAAGAAACAGGAAACAAAGAAAGGAAAACTGAGAAAACGAAAGAATAGTTTCCTCTCAGAAATGAACAAGGGAAGTCTCGTCACTTGTGTCTCAAACTCTTCTGAACACGAGGAAACAAAGGTTGCTTTGGCCATTCTTTCCCTCCCCCTAGCCAAATTCTAAACACAAAAACATTAACTTCCCTAATACACCACTACCTCCGCTAACTCCTGTCGGAACAGTTAATGTGTTTAATGTTTAAAGCTTCTCCTTCCTGATCTGAATACTGTATCGCATTTATGTCAAGAAGTTAGTTTCCTTTATAGTGTGTTATGGATTTCCCCCCCCCCCTCTCTCTCTCTCTCTCTCTCTCTCTCTTGTCTGTCTGTCTGTCTGTCTGTCTCTACGGTAAAAGGTGCCTCAAGTGGGGAACTGGATGAAAGAGAACGCTCACAATGGGAAGGTAATTCAAGAAGTTAATTTTCTCCCCTGCCTTGAACACTCCCCCTTTAAACCTTCTGGCAGGGAAAACCGCAGGGATTATGGCATCTTTTCCGTCACATGTTACCATTCCGCTGCTAGGTTTCCCGGCCAACCCTCAGTCGTCTATTAACTATGCATGACTTATTTCTATTATATATGTGCGATACCTTTCCAGCTTCTTGTGCAGGTGGAACATTTTGAACTCGGTAATTAATTTAGAAGTTCTTTTGAGGTTTAATTATTTATTTTTCAATCGTGGATATTGTGAAGATGAGTGACCGAGGGGCGTTATGGATGAATGGTGATTAACCTACATACAGTACACGCTCCCTTGTGCCTCCTAAATTCTTAACCTTTTCCTCGCTTATCTTCTACCTTATATATCTACTTTAATATGTTGTTAATTCACTTACCTCTGCATTTTATCTATTTACTTATTTATTTTTTATTATTATACATTAAATTCACAACATCATTATATATTTCATTCATTCACTTATGTCAACTTTATTTTATTCATTTATTCATATTTTTATTTCTTGTTTTTTTTTATTCATTATTTTATCAATGTAACGTTTTTCATTGTCTATCGGTCAATACCATTATCTATTTTAATTTATTTATCAGTTTATTACTACAATTACATGTCACTATTATATTATTTCAATTACTATTTATAATTATTTGATATTTTTCTTTATTCGTTTATTATGATTAGTATTTCTCTTCATTTATTTAATACTACAACTACTAATCATTCACAGTATCCTATTTATCTAATTTTTTTTATGTGGTAATCACATGATAATTATATATATATATATATATATATATATATATATATATATATATATATATATATATATATATATATATATATATATATACTTTATGTTATGTATTAAACTTTACACTCTTTCTCTTTTATGTTTTTCATGTGCAATTTCACTTCTCCACTTGCATTCAAAAAAAAATATATATATATACAGTATACAGGTATATACAATATATCCTCTGTATTCTGTATTTAACTGTTCATTCTTTATTTATGTCTATTCCTTATTTCGTCAAATACTCTGAAAAAGCTTCCCTGGATTGTTGGAATTGCAGAAAAAAATCTATTCATAGGATAGAGAAAAAAAATTAACTTCCCGGTACATAGTTCAATAATGTGTAATTAACGCTGAGTTTCTGTCATGCATCAGTCGTTCACCATTTAAGTTAGAAAATATATTCTTTTTCTCTTGGCTTTTTTTTTTTGGTTCACTGGAGACATGAAAAAATAAACTTAATTTCATTTTACAAGTAGAGGTGTTTATAATTTAAATATCCCTCTCTCTCTCTCTCTCTCTCTCTCTCTCTCTCTCTCTCTCTCTCCATTTCAAAGCGTCAGTGTAAATAATTCCATTCGTTTTTCTTTCATTTTGTTTCCATTAACTTGAAAAACCTTGAAGTGAATAAGTCCTTAACCTCTTGTTCGTCTCGCAATTGTGTTTGTTCGTCATCTGACACCTGTGAAATAGTCATCTGACACATGTGAAATAGTCATCTGACACATGTGAAATAGAACAACCTTGGATCTCTCGCCTCCATTGAAAACACTACACATCCTTCCGCCAGTGTTGTGTGGGGAGGGCAGGTACTGTTAGTGGTGTTATTATATGTTGCTCAATATTGGTGTTATATTTTGGTGTTGTGCGTCAATGGTTTTGTTGTTACATGTAGTTACTGCTTTTTATTGCCTTGTATTTGGTTGTGATTGCGTTACTGTTGTTATTATGGTTGTAATTGTTCGTGTGTGTTGTAGGATATCTCTTTGTGTGTAACTAATATTAAGTTTACTGTATCTTGAGGGTCTCTCTGGCATCCGGGCCTAAACATAATTACCACACACTGATGATCCTTACGTTGTAATAACCACTTTACCTCAGGGGTAGAAAACTTCTTAATTGACTTTAAGGCTCCAGAACCGTACCTTTTGGCTGTGTGTGTGTTAGTGATCCCAATATTCCCTGGGATAATGACTTTAGCGAGGAGATAAAAATTCCCTCTTAAATTTGGGATTTTTAGGTCAAAGGTCAAGTTCATTGATATATCACCCACCAGACAAGGAGTCATCTGTAAATTTCTGAGTTATTTTCCCTTCATGACCTGACTGGTAATGCATCTCTTACGTGAGGGATGTGTTTTATATCGTAGGGTAATGACCTAATTCTTCGTCGATTCCTTGTTAGTGTTGGTATTTCTACTTGAAAAAATATATATTGATTTCATTGTCATTCATTGTATCAAAACTGTAATACAAAAGTTCTACATCTCACAAGTACACTGACTTAACCCTTTGAGTACAATGACTTGGTCTCTGAGTATAATGATCTGACCTCTTGAGAATAATGACTTAATCTCTCAAAATTAATGACTAAATCCCTTGAATATAATGACTTGATCCCTAGAGTATAATGACTTTAACCTTTAAATACAATGATCTGTTCCCGTGAGGATAATGGCAATTCAAACACAGGTCACAAAGTCACCTTACTCCAAGGGCTCAGATATCTCACTCACTGAGCTAATCCTAACCAATCCTAACCTAACCTAAACTAAACTAACCTAACCTAACGATTTATTACTTAAAACGCGACAAGAATAAATCAGCTATTGTTCCAGCTTTAAAATGCTACTGGAATAAATTAGCTATTGTTAAACTTTCCAATATAAAGGTAGTAATATTTCTATACCATATTAATGCGATAGTTATCAACCACAAGCAATACACTATTTTCATGGAACAAATCTGGTAATATGTTGATTATTATTATTATTATTATTATTATTATTATTATTATTATTATTATTATTATTATTATTATTATTATTATTATTATTATTATTATTATTATTATTATTATTATTATTATTATTATTATTGTTGTTTTTATTATTATTATTATTATTATTATTATTATTATTATTATTATTATTATTATTATTATTATTATTATTATTATTATTATTATTATTATTATTATTATTATTATTATTATTATTATTATTATTATTATTATTATTATTATTATTATTATTATTATTATTATTATTATTATTATTATTGCTGTGTTTACTAAGTCTTAACCAATAAAAAAAAGTGTTATCAATATCCAATAATTAGCCAGTGCTTAAATACGAGAGTGTAATTAACGATGCTTAATGACCCTGGTAGTTGAAACACCTGAAACTAAGACCTATTGAAGTACCTAAACTAAGATCTAATCAATGTTGTCTTAATAATCCCAACACTCGACGTACCTTAAACTAAGACCTAATGAGCGACACCTCAGTAACACCTTTGAAGTAAACTGCAACAAAAACAACCAAACAACAAAAACAGTCAACGATGCAATTAGACCAGTTCTCTCTATTTTTCTTAATTAGACATACAGTATGTGTTAATTGTTTGTTTTTTTGTTAGTGTGTTTGTGAGGGACACCTGAGTCACGTAGGTCTCACGGACAAAGACACTAATTGGCCTAATTTTCTTAATGAATGGGAAATGGAGAATTGTAAATATTTTTCTTCTAGAGAGTCCGTGTGTGTGTGTGTGTGTGTGTGTGTGTGTGTGTAGAATAAACGTACGCTTCTGAACAAAATACTTCAAGAACGTATGGAATGGCTGTAATGGAACTTGACAAACTTAGGATGGTGACTGATCCGGAAGATAAACTGGAGAAGTTTATATTAACGAGGGAAAACTTTATCACAATAACCCTCAGCTGTGACTGACCTCTGACATGCCTAACGTAACCTAACGTAACCTAACCTAACCTAACCTAACCTAACCTAACCTAATCTAACCTGCTTACACTAAACTCAAATGGTCTATTTCACGTAATCAAATGGCTAGACATGAAATAGCTTCTGCCTTCATCAGTACTAAATGGCTCCTTCCTTCACAAGTAGTAAATAGCTCCTTCCTTCACCAGTAGTAAATAGCTCCTGCCTTCACTAGTAGTAAATGGCTCCCGCTCTCACCAAGATCAAATAATTCTTTCCTTTACCCAAATCATAATGTCCTTCCCTCTCAAGTAGAATTAAATAGCTCTTGCCATTACAAAAACCATTTGACCTTTTCCTTGGCTAAGCACTCGACACCCTTATCAACTTCCATTAAGAACCTTTCAGTGCCTTTTTTTACATTTCATCAAGTCCAGAATCAAGAATTGGACTTTGATATGATCTTGATGTTTAACTTTGACTAATAGGTTTAAAATACGAACTTACGGTATCCTTAAGTTTAAACACAGCTGGTAAGTACGTTCTATTTTATTCGGATTACTTGGAGATTTGCCACTATTAGTTTATTTCACCTAAAGATTATTGTCCATCCTAACCCTACCTGGGCGGGGGGTGGGTTAAGGTTAATTTGGGTTAGGTTTGCTCAAAGGTCATGATCAGAACTTAAGGGCATAACTTAAGCCCAATGGTCAAGGTTAGAACTTAAGGTCAAAACTTAAGGTCACAACTCAGATTCACAGGTCAAGGTCAGAACTTAAGGTCACAGCTCAACCTCAGAGGTCAAGGTCAAAACTTAAAAACACAACTTAAACTCACAGGTCAAGGTTAGAACTTAAGGTCAAAATTCAAGGTCACCAGAGAAAAAATATCTTAAAGGACATTATTCTTAACCTCATTCACCAAATCAGAACTCACGTATCAACAGGGGAAAGCGTAGTGTATGTGTGTCTGTGTGTGTGTGTGTGTGTGTTTGTGTGTGTGTGTGTGTGTGTGTGTGTGTGTGTGTGTGAATGTGTGTGTGTGTTTTCCTATAAAGTGAGGAATTGTGTCTAGTATGTCTCAGGTCTAATGTCTCACACTGTTATGTCTCATCCAGTGTATAATATTTCCTCCCCAAAGTTATTATGGTCTAATTACAACTTTTTTTATCCTCCGTGTTGTTTGTTACCTGGTGATGTCTACTGTTTGGTTAAGTCTGTATATTAGTTTGATTATGGTCGCTTATTGCTCTGGTGTCTGCAGTCTTTCATTAATCTCTAAGGTTGTGCTTTTAAATGAGCCTTAAGGTCAAGGTCAAGGTCAGGGTCAAGGTCACTGAATAATTGTAATTTACATTCCCAGTGGTAACAGGAGGTGGTAGAGTCATAGCCAATTACGATACCACCAAGTATTGCTGTGTGAGTCGCGCCTCGTCCTGCCGTCGTTTCCTGTGTTATACCTAACCTAACCTAACTTAACTGATGGTTGAACTTCACTCGTACGGCATAATGCTGTCAATGATCAGCACTAATCAGCATTGTTTTTTATTTAGCTTTATTTGATTTCTTTGTTTAGCAATAGTACTGCATTATGTATTGAATCATTAGACATCCAAACTTAGATGATGTTTGTCCAATACACATACAGCTACACATAACAATCCAATACTCACACATAAAAAACAAACATATAACATACACCGTTTACGCAGGTATGAAAAAAACCCACAAACACTCACTAATACACAAAGGCATACACAGTCATTCATACATAGACCCTGATAGAAGAATACCAAATACACACGGGGAGAGACAGTGTATTTCTGATCTTGTGAGTGGTTGATAGTGACGGGAATATTTAATGGTATATGAACTTTTATCTTTATGTAAACGTTGTAATATTTTTCCCACGACAAGTCTGTATACGGTAAACAAACCTACAATTCGCATTAAACTAGAGTCATAAATTTTGCGTAAGACTTTGTGCCATTATATTATGTGACTCCTTAGATTATGTTTCGGCTTTATTCGTGTGTTGTATCGGTCAAGACACTCATGGCTCTCCAAAATATATGGCTCACCAAAATGTATGGCTTTCCAAAATGTATGGTTATTCTAAATGTATGGCTTTCCAAAATGTATGGCTTTCCAAAATGTATGGCTCTCCAAAATGTATGACTCTCCAAAATGTATGACTCTCCAAAATGTATGACTCTCGGATAGTCCTTTTATGGATTTCTCAACAGTTATGGACATTACGATGGCGTATCCTTTAATGTCATATTTTATCGAGTAAGGTTTATATTTTTCTAAAGCTACTCTATGTTTTACCTTCCTCCTATTCCCTCCCTTACTGCTTTAATTTTTCAAACATTGCGTACACATGAATTTGATGGCATTGAGAATATGTGATATAATTTTGGACTACGACAAAGGTACACGGGTACTTACAGTCTTGTAGTTTGTCTCTTGCAGTTGTCTTGTGCGATCATGGAGAGATTCCTCACAGTAAAGGAAGCATTACATAACACTTCATATCCAGCGTGACCCTGATCTTGCTCACCTAACACAAGGGACACGTTCTCCCCTGATAATAAGTCAGAGTCAATCCCTGACGCCATGTGAATATCGGCCACATTCTCCGGACTTTGAACACCTCGTCTGTCGTACATTGGATCACTACTGTAGTAAGTAAGATCAACATCACCCTCCTCACTTGGAACATTAATGAAATTTGGTTTAGGGACACTGACGTCAGCCTGACCCTGGTAATCACTCTCGAATGTGTCAGGGAGGTTCTGAAACACAAAACACAAACATTTTTCTGGTTCACAGGGGAAAATATATTCGTTTTCGTGATCCATGGCAGAATGGTAGAAGCTGAAGTCGAAATAAGACGGTTCAATTGTATGTAATAGATCCGGGCCGATAGTGTCGTGATCACTGTCACCGTGTTGACCAGCAGAGTGGTAGAGGTCGTAGCCAGTATTATGGTCACTAGGTTGTAAATTATCTGTGTCGATGAAATCGTGATCAATGTCACCGTAATTTTGATAACCAGTATAGTGACTGAAATTAATGTTTTCACTATCGTCTCGTCTAGGTGCTACACCGTCGGGAGAGTTGTAGTCTTCAGGGCCAGCCTCAGGAGGGCCGTTCCCCTGCATCCTATCATCCACGGGCATCCTCCCACCCACGCGTGGCACTTCATCCACGTGTGACACTCTGTCTACATAATCGGGACCTAGCAGCTGTGGTAAGCCACCAACACCTGGGTTGCCAAGCATGTGGAGTATGTTTGTGTTCGCGTGTATAAAATCGTCTGTTTTATTGTTTTCTCGTTCTTCACTGAGAGACAATTGAGGTTGCCCCGTGTACTGTTCAGGGTATTGTTCTGTAATTACACTTGATATTTTATTTTCTTGACGATCATGATGCAGCAATTCACCAGTTCTTTGGTTTCCTCGCAAATTATCATCTACGGATTTACTTGTTCCTGAACTTTCGTTTGTGATGCGGTTTATAGTTATATTAAGTGTTGCATCTTTACTTGAACTAATTCTCACAGTGTTTAGCAAATTGGATAAAATTTCATTCTCTGAGTCCCGAAATGGTTCAGCACTAGAATTATTGTTCACCGAGTTTTCTTTGCCACTCTTGTTAACAGCCAACAAGTCAAGGACCCCTGCATCAGATAAGTTATGTTTTTCAGGAGATAAATCGTCTGTAGGTTCATCGACATGTACCACTACACCGTCTTCACCTGGCGGGGCAGCAGGATCGGGGATCATTGAATATTTTGTAAAAGGATTGGTATCATAGAAGTTGTATTCATCATGGTAAATGTTAGTAGAGGACTGATAGTGTTGACGGGAGTCTGATTCGTCCTCTTGTGTTAGGGAGGAGGCGTTGGTAACGGAGGGAGAGGGGTCCTCGGGCACGTGTTGCATCCTAGGATGGGAACCAGCCTCCGTGGCGCTACTGTGGGAGAGGACACACTCTATGGTGCACACAGTCACCACCACGAGCAATAAGAAGAGTCCGGGGGACCTGATCATTGCTAAAAAGTGAGGAGTAAGAGAAGGTGAGGAAGTCATCAGTATTGCTGAAGGAAAAAGGACTGGTTGAAGGGTCATTTACGTTTGAGATTCACCGACATGTTGCAAGCGAGGAAGAAGTACCACTCACACAAATTCCAAATATTTCCCACTTATTCTTCATTGTAGGATGCCCTTGAGACACGAGGTATTAATCGTGAATATAATTTTTCTCTTACTCTTAACGAAGTTTGTGTCCCAGTTAAATCCTTCAGAGACACGATAACAATACATCTTCATAGCTTCTATAATGACCACCGTATGTAACACCCTGAAGACACTGGTTTAAAGGTAATCAGAGTCGGCAAATTCAGCAGGTGGTCGCGAGCCGTCCCGGGGCACAAGTGAATGGCGTGGCGAGTAAAGCAGCGGGAACAGGGTGCATGCGCCAGGGAGGGAGCGCCGCGGCTAACACAACCTTCTGCCACTACTGCTGGGAGTCTACTAGCCCACAATTGCGCCGAGAGCTTACTCTTTCAGGATTCTCGCAGTCATTCATTGTACGGCGCTGGTGTGTATGTGTGTGTGTGTGTGTGTATGTGTGTGTGTGTGTGTGTGTGTGTGTGTGTGTGTGTGTGTGTGTGTGTGTGTGTGTGTGAAGAGAACGAGAATGATACACGAGCATAGTAATGCTGCATCATAATTAGGAACCAAACACTGTATATAAATTACTGCTCTATAACTTTTGATGGCAATAAAGTTTTAAAATAAACTTTGTAAATCTGCGAAAAAATATAAACACAAATAAGACGTCAGTATGCAGCTCCCCAGTACACGTAGAGAGTAACCCGAGTAACCCCGTGTGTTTATACTGTAAATGGGGAATTTGTCTCTGTCAGTGAAGCAGTCACTCGGCAGTGCCCTGGAGGGGAACACCTCCCAATGGCAAGATAAAGATGGAACTTCGCCCATTACCAGAATTGTGTTCATTCATCAGGACTCCCTCACCTTCTCTCACGCCCCCTGGTGCTTCACTGCCAAGGCAACAAGTAAGTTCGGCGTTTTTTTCTATCAGGAGTTTACTGTTGAGCAATGGTTATCTGAGGCTCCTCCAGCATGAAGAAACAAGGAGCACGAAATTATAATGTATTTTTATATATTTTATGTCATATAGATAGATAGATAGATAGATAGATAGATAGAGAGATAGACTCACTAAATTGCAATTACCAATCCATAGCCTCACCACAATCAGCTAGTAGTATTAGTAGTTTATACCGCCGGGGTTTCTTGTCAAGGTGACGTCTCATTACTCTTCCACTAAAGGCTGCCTGTGGTCCTGAGGGAGTGTGTACGTGAACATACACACACTCTCCAAATAAAACTTTTGTTGTCTGGTGAAGTATGCATAGATTTACACGACCTGGTTTATTGCATTCTTTACTTCGCTGACTCTCTCTATTTGTCTGTGTCTCTCTCCCTTATTTTCCATTATGTTTACCAGGCACTCACCCCCCCCCCCCACACCCCACACACAGAAATAAAATCTCTCCCCCCACAATCCCCCACCCTCCACACAAACTATGATTCTCTCTTTCTCTTTATTTATCTCTCTCTCTCCCTTATTTTCTATCATATATACCACCCTCACACCCCACAACCCCACACCTAACACCCACACCCCACACCCCCACAACCAACACCCCCACACCCCACACCCCCACACCCAACACCCCCACACCCCACACCCCCACACCCAACACCCCCCACACCCCACACCCCCACACCCAACACCCCCACACCCACACAACCCCACACCTAACACACACCCCACACCCCACACCCAACACCCCACACCCCACACCCCACACCCAACACCCCCACACCCCACACCCCCACACCCAACACCCCCCACACATAAACAATATCTCTCATCAATCCTCCACACACACACACACACACACACACACACACACACACACACACACACACACACACACACACACACACACACACATACATACAAGGTCGTCATACCAAAGGTGTTGTACAAAAAATCAAGGCGTGATCTTCTGCAAGGGTTATTAGCCATACTACCCACAAGTGACTTGAGCCTTTCAACACCTGCATGATCAGTGTGGTAACAAGTCTCGTGACCTTGAGCCCAATAATCAACACGAGAGAGAGAGAGAGAGAGAGAGAGAGAGAGAGAGAGAGAGAGAGAGGAACAAGTACTGAAAAAGAAAGATAAAGTAAAGTAAGAAACAAAGAAACATACAGTATGCAGTATTCATTTATAAATCAGGTTAGGTGACCAGATAGATAGCTTTCCGTATTCATCAATTAAAAATAAAAAAAAGGTAGATGCACATACCCAAAGTCTCAGGTGGAAATCAATTAATCAATATTATTTAACACTATATAATACCCACACTGGAACGACTTATAACATTAAGGTATACAATTATGGTAGAACGAGAACTGTAATATATAGATGGATATATCGATAAGAAAAACATGAAATATATTCAGTAGGTCCAATTGTTACATGAAGAGAGTAATTACCTTTTCACTCAAGGATTTCGCAAAATTATTGAAATATTATCATTATTTTCACACCATCGTAATGGCTTTAAAAAAAATTGTTCAGTGTACCATATAATTTTTGTCGTGCTTCTTAATACACGTATACATGAAACACCAACTTGTTGACATATGTATAATTTGTCTCCTCCTCCTAGTGAGTTTACCTACAGTATGTATAACATATTAATACAACACTGAAGTAAATCACAAGAGTATAAGGATAATGTTATATTGTTTGTTTATTACCTTGTTTTGGGGTAGTCCTGCCTGGTGGACGTCTTCGAAAGCGTTGAATTGAAGAAACAATATATTTTGTAACTTGTTAACGATATAAGACGATTTAATATAGTTGTGTTTTATCTGATTGTGTGTTTTGTTTTTTGTTTTATTCGGTTAATAAATTGAGTTAAACAAAATAAGAACAAAATTCTCAATGTTTCTTCACAGTTGACGGACATTTTGAGACACTGATGAGGACAGAGTTTGGAAGTGTTGTTTCAGAGGTTCATGACCAGATATGATATGTGTTCGTTACAGTCAAATCATCCATATTTGATAATAGTCTTTATAATTGGAAGAGTATAGGTTTCTTATGAGCACAGAATAATTTAAGTTGCAAAAAAAAGAAAAAGAAAAGTAATTACAAGGGTTCCAGATCAGTGAATCAGGTATTTCGTAGATTCAAAGAGAAAGATACAATCGAAGTCTTTTCAGATTAATGAGACAGGTTCGTTCACTCTCTTGAAGCTCCGACACCTGCTTTGAGATGTTTTATGAATCAATGCCATCAACCGCTAGGATCAGTTAGTTTTAGTTACCCCGCGGCTGTTGTCGTGTTAACAAGTGCCACAAGGAAGTGTTAAGTGTCATCATTGGTGAGGGAATATAAAATGAAGAGGTAAGTGGTGGTCAACACGGGGTGTATTTGTTGAAGTTAATGTGTTAAATATGAGGATGTACAGAACACGGTGAGGCTGTAGTTGTTGACTCATCTTTTAACACAATCGTCTGCTAAAACTGTATAACATTACTTTATTCCCCTTCACTAAAAACTCTTACTAATCAATCCACAAAAAATCCCACAAATAACATTTCACAAGGACTTACTTGGCGGAATACATAGACATATTGTTATGGTTAAATGGGGAATAAGCCAGTGTGTTTATAATA
Organism: Homarus americanus; assembly: GCF_018991925.1. Classification (NCBI taxonomy): domain Eukaryota; kingdom Metazoa; phylum Arthropoda; class Malacostraca; order Decapoda; family Nephropidae; genus Homarus; species Homarus americanus. The sequence continues at coordinate 22,337,383 of NW_024741901.1, read as the reverse complement.
TGGCGTCTTAGGGTAAAGATTCGGTAGACTATGTAATCGGAAATTATAACCAAAATAGGTTTTTTGTTTTGTTTTTGATAGTGATATTGAAAGACGGTGACCTTTATTTTCAGCGCTAATGTTTGTTTATGGTGATAGGGCTCCCTAGCAACAAGGGTTTTCACAAAGAGGGCAGGGCTTTGAAGACGAGGGAAACTATGGGGTTAAAACACTAAACAAAATCCTCCAGTCAAGCCTTTGGTAACCTGACCTAATCTTTTTTAACGTAATATAATACTTAATTTTACAATAATATTAATGTATTTAACCGATGGAGGAGCATAAAGTGATTCTCTTCTCGTTTCTGCATGTTGTCGTACATCACAAGTGTTTACCTCTGCCTTACCTGATGTAGGCAGGATCAGATTACAACAACATTGACGGATTTTAAGTTTACTAGAGCCACTTTCGCGGGATGTTATATTAAATTCTCATTCACGTAAGCTTTACATAATCAGCTTTGACCAATCGAAGGACGATATTTTTTTTCTCTTGAGAGGTTTACGCATGCGCAAAAAAATTCTTCAAGAATTATTCATAAGTATTATGTGTTCCTCGTGTGTCGGATGTTCCACGAATAAATGCGGAACCATTCAACGTGTTCTGGAGAATATCGATGCTGCTATTGATATTCTCAAGGAACATGATATTTTGCATACTTCGCTAAAGTGTCTTCTCTTTATCCTCCTCGTCAGGTAAATAATGTAGGTTTTTATAGTATTAGGACTTTTTCTCGGTTATGAAAGGTTAGGTCAGGTTGCCAAAGGTTTGATTATTATTTGAAGTGTTTTAATCACACATTTTCCCTCGTCTTCAAAACCCTGCCCACTTTGTGAAACCCATAGTCGTTGCTAGTGCTGGCGAGTCTTATCTCCAGAAATGAATATCTGCGCCAAAAATAGAGGTCCTAGTCTTTTTAATCACCATCAAAAGCATAAGGAACCCCTATTTTTTTATTATTTTCCGATTATGTACCTAATCTAATTAAACCTAACCAAATGGCTTTAATTTGAATTTCAGTTCGGTGGGTCAAGTAAGATTTGGTTAGTTTGTTTGTCGTCATTTATGGTTTAATCAGATATGATCACAAACACGACTTCCTTTCCATAACAAAAAAAAAATAGCATTAGGAAACAGATGGAAATGTCTGTTTACAATGGGGTCGGACATTACAAGACAAAATCATTTCTAACACAAGGAAATAAGCTATTTAAACCTAATCTAATCCAGCTTAACCTAATCTAATCCAGCTTAACCTAACCTAAACCTGCTGACCCAACATTACGACCTTGCATTATTTTGAAGTTATTTTATTTATTTTTTTACGTTTTTTTGGTAAAGTTGTAGGAGACTTCTGCTTAGTAGTAAGAATTTTGGGTAATAGAATAACAGACGACTAACACCATAAGGATTTATTTTGTTTATGCTAATTTTTTCCACAGATGTTCTTTGGGTGATGGTAAGTAATAGAAATGATTACTCAACTTTTTATGCTCATCCATCAACAGGAAAACCCCAAAAAGTGAAGCCTATAGCCTTGAAAACAAAAGAAAATCAAGCCAGTATTAATGGAAATAAACACTAAATGAGAGCCTCCGTCGTTGCTTTAAATGTTTACAAACACCAAAATCACAAATTTATTGTTTATGAAGAGACACAAACACGTGATGCCACAGAAATATTATTGGTGTAATATTTATTGTATCAGACTTATTTCTTCGTCTACAAATCTCATACATACATGAAATTACTGCCATATGAACAGCTTTTAGCCGTGTTTTACTTCATGATATTCCTCCTCCTTCATGCCCTAACGACTATAAGTGATTTACGATCGTTGATAAAGAATAAAAAAAAATAGAAAATTTTTTTGTATCGTTTTTTTTTTATTATTTACTGTCATTCAAACAACACCTGTGGAAAATATGAACAAATTCTATAAAGTCTTTTGGATGTTCATAACAACGGTCTCGCATAGTAAAGAATGATAACTGAAACCTAACAGTGGGCTAGACTATAAGGTGAAATGAAAGGTAACAGGACATATCAGTATTTGGCATTACTGGTGTTAGAGATAAATGTTGTTGGAAAATATTTGTAATAAAACTAATAAAAATCACAGCACCGGAAAATTGTAAGTAATAGATTTGTCATTGAGTTACACTTTCTGACCATTATGACTTCTTGTACTTCGCTTTGTCAAACTGTATCGAGGAGCTGAACTGAACTTTGTTGTGGGATGAAAGAATCCACCAATTCTTGTATTTTTAGATTTTTTTTTAAATATTAATAAAGTTGTATATAATTAGAGTAATGAAAGCAGAACTGTGCCCTCATTCATCACTGTTGTTTCAGGCAGGATGGTCCCTGGCTCAAGACATGACGGGTGACGCCAAGGCTTCCTCTTCCATCAGGGCAAGGTGAGTACTAAAGTCTACAGTTCTTATTATATCATTGGGGAAGTATCCTTATTAAATTTTGGAGTTAACTCAAACCATTGTTAGTATCATGGTTGTTCCTGTTAGTTAAAGTGTAAAATAATTGTTAGTAAAGGTGGGTAGACAAATTCTCAGCTTGTGACGGAGAGGGGCGGAGGGCATAGAACCCGAGTCGATTATGTATGGCTCGGGTCCTGGTATCGTCCACTCATTGGTGTGTGGCTGGGGTCAGTGTCTACCAAGATAGTCAGGAGATGGGGAAACATTTTTTTTTTCGTGAATGTGCATAATTATTTTTTCTGTACCTGCGGATTATGGTCCCATAGGTTCAGTTAGTTGTGAGATATCCAGTGTTATATAGGGAGTTATGTCTGCCGAAATGTGTCGGTTGTGAGCGCCAAGCAGGTGTTGCTTCTGACAACTTTGATTGCAAGGCTGAGAACGTAATTTGTATATGGCTCCAGCATTTAATTATAACTTTTAGGCGTTTGTTAAACTTAGGACTGATATAAAGATAATAATTCAGAGTTTGTGATATTGGTTGATAGAGATGTAAATATTGAGTAAAGTTAAGAGCTAAAGTCACTGGAATATATATCGACTTAGACGATTTGTAAACAGTATTAAGTGAATCTTTTCATCCACACTGATTCACTGTTCATACTAAACGGAGTCTTTAGTATTAAGTGAATCTTATCAACCACACTGATTCACTGTTCATACTAAACGGAGTCTTTAGTATAAAGTGAATCTTAACATCCACACTGATTCACCCTTCACATCAGCTCACTAGACCGAATCATCAGTCATTTCATTACTATGAACAAATTTACTATGCAAATAGCTTCTCCTACATGTAAGCCATCTCAAAGTGGATGGGTTCGTAACCATAAAACACTGTGTAAACAGAATACCTGACCACTTTAGCGGAGTTTACAGTCCTTTCCCGACAGCTGGTCACTGTCAATAGAACGCCCTTCACATTTACGCTTTGTGAACATGCCATAGCGAGTCCGTCTGGCAAATGGATTAAACTGCCCATAAAGATGTTATGTCCTCACTGTATTGTATTTTACCCGTACACTCATTGGCAGTAGCCCGTCCATATAATGCTACTATGTCTTCAATGCTTTTCTGGATACCATAGTGTTAGTATCTGCCAAAACAAATGATGTTTATTCATTATACAGGCAGCGTTGACCATGAAATTATACATTTAATTATTAGAAGGTCTTTTATGTCTATGTAAATGTTATCCATTGTCTTGTACTGATGCTTAATGCTTTAGTAATATTTGTCTCCAGTAAATGTTATAAGTTCAACAATTTGTTAGTATCTGCCTTAGTAAGTATTGTCTGTTCACTACATTGTAAATATCTGTACGTGCAGTATTATCTATTAACTATCTTGCTAGTATTTACCACAGAAAATGATGTATATTCCCGGCAAATAGCCTAGATCTATTCATTAATAATTTAGTCTGTTGCTATATTACTATTATCTACCTACTGTTATTATATTATCTTACATGTCTTCTATCCTAATATAATCTATTTAATGTATCGTTAGTATCAGCCTTTACATTTATCATCCAATCCCAATAATGTCAGTATCTACGTTGTAAAGATTATCACTTACTTTGTGTACTGTGTTGCTGAGGTTATATAGCACTGGGCTGGCAATGGTTCGCTTTGTACACACTACATGGTCTTAGTACACGACGTAGGCTTTGGGTTATAGATAATATCCCGTTATCCTGGCATTCTCTTATCCCCATCCTCCTCTTAAGACGCCACAAGAGAGAGGAAAAAAAATAGCTTTCCTTGTAAACGTTATTTCTTCACTGCTGTGGGCTAGATGACCATCGTGTTGCCTTAAGAGTTCTGTTGAATGAATTTGTCATCTGCGTAGCTAGAATGGTCGATAGTTTGGTAGCGGTGAGCCGAGAGCAAACGTGGAAGTGTTTCAGCATGTTTACTCTGTTGTCACAAAGAGAAATAGAAATGGCAAAAACATAGAGAAAAAAAGATGGGGAGAATGAGAGCGAGAGGAAAAGAAAAACACGAAAAGGGATGGAATAAAGTCAAGTCGGTGAAAAAAAATTATATGAAATGAGAGAGAGAAAGAGATGAAAGAGAGAGAGAGAGAGAGCCTAGGTATGGAGGTGCACCTTTATCACTCCTCACAGGAAGCTGCCTGGCCCGGTAATGTCACTGGTAATGGCTCGCAAAATTGTATACAAAGCGAGTCGGGGGTAAAAGACGATTGATAATCTTTCCTTAATCCCCAAGTTTCCTGGTCGCCATGCCTTCTATAGGTAATGTTGTCACTTGGGAAAGGAATAATCACTGGGTAAGGCGAACTGAAACTAATAGTAATACTGGATAGATCAACATGCTGTGTACATTAACAAGTCTCTTGAATGTTCTGTTAGCAGCACCACTAACCCGGCCGCAACTGATCTCATAAGTTCAAGATACCGTGTACAATAACAGAGCTCTGGATGTTATGTAGTAATGCCATTAACCCGTATGATACAGTACAGATTATTGTCTCACTGTTCTGGTGACTCATTCAGAATATGCATGAGGAAGTTACACTCTGAAGCACCTTCCTAATGATCACTTCTAACACACACGATGATCTAGCCGCACGTTAGGGTTGTCGGTCATCACAGCTAGCGAACCTGTCTTTAATAACGAATACTTCTTACCTTTGTAGTTTCTTTGTGCAATAAGTATGTTCAACGTGTTTGTTACTATATATTACTGTATGTACAAGATTTAGAATAGAAAATAGTACTCTTGTAAGAACGAAATGGGGATATATTTTTGAAAGTAATAATAATAATAATTAATTAATTATATCTAAATCTGGTTATTTTATTCACATAATTGAAGGATGAATTTAATAAACAACATCACTGCCGTCAAAATTATTCTTGAAGGGTTTCCGCCAACCTGAACTTCTCGGTAAACTAATAGATCTGATGACGCACCAGGTAAACACGTTGGCATTTGATACAAGCAGCGAGAGATAGTGATAGTGATGTCTGGATGGATAACTGTGTATTGGTTATTATCAGGCGGGGATGTGAACTATTTTATTACTGAAATGAGCTACGAAAACTAAGTAACGTCTGATCTAAATAAATTACTTATTAAATGCGTTATTTCTTTCTTATTTGGTTTACATATGAAAGAGCAAGGAGAGATTCACAACACAGTATAGTAACATATAGGTGATACTCTACCCTTCACCCTAGTTTAGTATCTTGTAGGGGAAGCAAAAAATAGTATAATAGATTCTACGAGACTATTTAATGCTAGTGAAGTATAATTTACCTCACAAACATGACTAAACTGGGTGGGCGGGTCGTAGCATGTTCCCTGTTTACAAAATCTCCCCGACACGCCAGACTAACGTGACTCGCGCTACTTCCTATGAATTTCAACCAAGGGAAGACGAGAGGATCCAGGTGCTATGATCACAACAACAGCAAATTTTCATCTGATTATAATGGTTGAGTAGAGGCAACAAGCTAGGTTGATGGAATATTTGAGCTTCGTACCCAAAATAGTCAACCTCGCTTCGCATTCGTACGTGGATTATTTCTGCTACTCGGAATCTAAATTTTCTATGACATTGTTTGGTTCTTCCATAGCGTAAGAAGTCGTTCTCTGTAGCACCTCTTTAGCAGGATAAGAAGGTAGCTGTAGAGTTGTAAGTTTAGTGAGGCCTCTATAGTTTAATAATCATCATTGGCTAATTATAAAGTTTTTTTTCATATTGGAACGACGGTCAATAGTATTTGTCAAGAGTTTGGCCTTACCTAGAGCATACAGGACTGGAGTTAAACATGAAGGAAAAATAAGTAAATTGATGAGGTTCAATAAATTAGTGTATCTCTGTCAAAAGAGATTCATCAAGTTTGAGTCACGATTACTTTCCTCTTGTATACATTCCATGATGACATTCAGTCTAGTATAAACAGACAAAACAAGAACACATGCCATCACTTACAAAAATATTAACCAAACATCACTTTATAATTTAACAAACAAAATATATTACACTTAACTAAATTTAGTTCTTACGCACTTAATTAGAAACCGATACAACGGATGTATTTTTTTTTATGCATCAGTAATTACAGTAGTACCAGATAACATCAAAGAAGGAACGTCCCGTTTGTTAGGTCCTTAAAAGTTTGACTCTATTTTTAGGTAACAAATCCCTGTAGAATCTCTTGTAAATATATATATATATATATATATATATATATATATATATATATATATATATATATATATATATATATATATATATATATATATATATATATATTTAGTATCCTGTTCAAGAACCGTAGTAACGAGGACCGGTCCAAGAGGGGCCTGGAGGTGACTTAAGGAACACTGCTTTTTCCTCGACAGACTTGGAGTAAAAAAAAAAAAAAATATTGGCCTCTTTCAAATGTCCGATTTTCGTTTCTAGATCTTTTTGTTAGTAAATCTCTTTTTGTTTTTAATTATCTATTATTGTGTATTATTTTTATCACCCAGTCACAATCTATGTATTTATCTTCCTGTCCGTCCTTCTCTCTCGTTATTATTTTTTCATCTTATCCAAAACTTTATCTCTATTATTTTTATCTTTTATTTTACCACTTCAGTCACCCCATTCAATGTCTCTTTCAATCCTTCACGCGTCTCTCTCTCTCTCTCTCTCTCTCTCTCTCTCTCTCTCTCCACCAGCAATAATCATTAGAGCAACTTACTCCTAATGGCCATCTTGTCTGAGCCAATGAATTACCCGAGACGTAATGGTCCAAGAAAAAAGAAGACGAAAAAGAAGACGAAGAAGAGAAGTCACTATCTCAGACTACTTTCCATTTCTTTTGTTCTTTCTCTCCCCTCATGTTTGGTGTCGTTGATTGGTTCTGTCGTCCTCCCTAGCCTTCAGCATCCGGCAAGGAGAGGTTATATCCACGAGAGAGTTTGCCGGATGTAAGGTGCTTTGTTAGGTCGTCTTAGCCTTCAGTATCTGGTCGGGGAAGAGTTTTATTCACGAGGGAGTTAGTCAAATAGGGCACCACCTCGTTAAGTCGTCCTGCCTCCCTCCTTCAGAGTTGGAAGAATTTCATCCTCCCTCCCTGAAGTTTAAGAACTCTGATATAATATTCTTTACCTGTTATGTTCTTTAACCCCACTTTTTTTTTCTCGTTCAACCTTAAAATATTCGTTTCAGCTTCCAGTTCCTACACTCACAAAATCTTACAAGGCACAAAAAAGTTTAACGTGTAGGAGAACCATATAATAAATTTCGTTATACATGTCTTCTGCTTCCAAAAAGGTGAAAGATATCTTGTTTTTCCTTTGTTTCTTCTTCTTTTTTTCCTCCTCGCAGACTGTAAACAATTAAGCGTCACTCCTTCAGTTCCGAGTCAATTAATTTGGAACGTGGTAGACTTGGGTGTTGATCCAATATGCCCAGACACCTCTTGTTATTTGTTTAGTTTCGTGAAGCATTTTTTGAGTTGATGTTCTGAGACAAGGCTGATACAACTATATCTTACTATAGTTCTCTCACAATTATTTCTAAATAAAAAAATCCATCTTTGATCATTTTTTGAAGTCAAAAGTTTATAAAAAATCTTGTTGTAGGAAGTTTGGGTCTATTTTCCGCTGTAATTCAAACAGTATACAAAGATAACATCTCAAACCGTACCAGATTTTATACAGTTTTAAAATTGTATTACATTTGACCATTTTATGGGAGAATGAGACTTCTTGTCCTCAAACAGTAAGATTAGATTATCTTTTTTTAGCAGTTTACTGAGTGAAAGTTCAAGAAAATTATGGGGGGCTGATTGGTGGAGAGAAGTTCCAATACCTCGAGTATAGAAAAGTGGACACGATCATGTTCTCCTTGATAGAAATAAACTATGTAACAGAAAAGCCTAAAATCACTAAAAACATAAGAGGTAGAGACGTCAGGTACAGTGTGGTTGGTCAACAATATGTCTCTCTCATGTGTGTGTGTGTGTGTCATAATACGCCCGTTCTCACGCCAGTTAATTAACCTTCAAACCTTTATTGCCCCATGGAGGTTTTATACAATACTATTCTGGGAAGCCTTTGTGATTATGTCACTTTGGTCCAGTCATTCCTCTCCTGGCGGGACTTGGAGGGGAAAATATACGAACAAGGACCATTGAGACCCTGTAACGCTGTGTTTTATGGTGTGAAACAGTCTCTCCGTAGCTCGAGTTTCACTTTTCTGAACTCTTTCATATCGTGACAAATGTGGTCGCTTTATTGGCCGAGCGTTTGCCTCACGCCCCCGCCTATTTGCTGGTCCTATAGGTCGTCCGCGAGTTGATTGTCCACAGCACCACCGCCTGATGAACACTGATGAATCCCCGCAGTAATTTGTGCTAGGAATCGTGACCTTCATCTCCCCACCCATACTACCCCACCCCTCACCCCTACTCCTCACCCCCTTGTCTCTATTCCTCACCCCTTTGGAGGAAAACTTAGTGGCCCTCCCTCACACTACCTTCCACCCCTCCACCTTCTCTCCCCATCTCCACCTCTCAATCTAATTCACCTTGATTTCTCTCACTTAACTCGACATCAAGAATTATACAACCCATTTAGGAAAGATTTAAGTTGTAGGAAAGTTATCACACTATTAACACAAGCTGTTCCTCGCCTTTACCACTTAATGTGTGTGTGTGTGTGTGTGTTGGGTGGAAGCTAGTTGATGTAACAAGGAGTGCATATGGATAGGGAGAGTGGAGGAGTCAAAAGGTTATTGTCAGGAAGATGTGGAGGAGCCTGCAGGAGTCACAAGTGGAGTTACAAGACGATGTGGAGGAGAATTATATCAGGAGAGTGGAGGAGTCGAACATGGAGTTTAAAAAAAATAGTTTGGAGGATGAACTATTCGTGGAATGTTGAAGGTAGAGTTACATACGGGTGGAAAGACCAAGTATCAGAAAGAGACGTAGTGACCGTGGCCATGGTAAACGAACCTATGAGAGAGGACTCCTATGAGCTGACCAGGTAAAAGTATACTTGGGGGGAGGAGAGGTAATCCACTTCTCTCTCTCCCTCTCTCTCTCAGCTTTATTCATTTTCTTTTAATCTTCATGGTCGTGTTTATCCTCATATAAACATAAAATAACTAATATAAACACAAAATATTATAGAGGTAGTAATTAATAGAGGTTTAGAAAGGCTTTACAAGAAACAGATAACAGTCACAAATAAGAGAAAGTGGTGACCAATACAAAAGCCAATCAACTATGTAAACCATTGAGAGACCTGAGTGACGCACATCTTGAGTCAGCATCGTGTGTCGGCCACGAGCAGACGGAGGAAGAGGGGGAGGAGATGAGAGAGGGGAAGATAAAAAAGGAGAAGGAAAGGGGGTAATAGAAGAGAGGAGAAAGACAAAAATGAGGAAAGGGAATGGAATAGGAGGGAAAGACGGAGAGGTTAGAATACTGGAGAAGGGACTTAGGGAAGAGAAAGGAGGAAAAAAGTGAAGAGAAAGGAGGAAAAAAAGACGAAATCATTGTTGTCAGAGGGAGGAAGTGAAGATGGCTATACAATGTGAAATAAGACGAAGATTTAGTTATCAATACAGTAATTATTATCCCATCTCACACCTCGTTGAACACCAGCACCTGTCTAACATGAGGCGACTGAACCAGGCCTCATTTGCATTCAGTTAAGACCCACCCACACACACCCACACACACCCACAGACCCACCCACACACCCACACACACCCACCCACACACCCACACACACACCTACATTCATCCATCTCTCCACGTCACAGATTGTATGAAAGAACCTGTCAGATACGTCTCACCACACATGTCTCACTGTCTGTCTCTCTATCTCTCACACAGCTTAAGACATCTTGTCACCTGTCTCTCCTCCTTGTTTCCATTTCCATTACTCTTGTCATTCTCTCGGTCTCCTGTACATCCACGTTATCCTGTGTAGTCAACCTTTCACCTCATTCTACACGTTCAATAAATCTTGTAAAAAAACCTTATCAACATTTTCTGAAATTACAAACATCTGACTTACCTTCGTTGTCACTGATATTTATATATGAAAATAATCAATAAATGGCAATATCTGATTTTCTTTAATTTTACGCCAAACATTATGATTTTTTTTATCTAAACTATTAATATTTTCCGTATTTTCAGTCACAAAATTTTAAAATTATAAAATCTTGCCTTATTTTTCATTATATTTTTTTTTACAACTTTTATGTCTGATACCCGGGAGAAAATAGGAAAAAAACGAGAATGTGTGGAAAAAAAGGATTATGAGGGGAGATATCAATAACCAAACCACACCACACCACATAACGCCACACTAAACCACACCACGCCACATCACTCTACACCATCACCCTATTCCACCACACCCTAACTTTAACCATACCACACCATCACTCTACCACACCACACCTCACTCTACTGCACCACACCTGACTCTACCACACCACACCATCACTCTACCACACCACACCATCACTTTACCTCACCACACCCTCACTTTACCACACCACACCATCACTCTACCACACCACACCATCACTCTACCACACCACACCATCACTCTACTACACCACACCATCACTTTACCTCACCACACCCTCACTTTACCACACCACACCCTCACTTTACCACACCACATCATCATTCTACCACACCACACCACACCCTCACTTTAACCACAACACACCATTACTTTACCACACTACACTACACCATCACTTAACCACATTATCAGGCGCCATACCACACCACCATATTCCTCATACTACCACATCACCATATCAATAGTCCACACTCTAATCTAACTTGCATAATCTTGGTCAACCATACACATCGTCAACACAGGTACACACACATACACACACACGCACGCACACACCAAAATCCCTTTCAACAGATTTCCCCAAGGAGTTCAGGTTATTAGGTCGAGACTCTCTCAGAATACAAACACCAGGTATTACTTCTACTGAGCCTCGTATGTTGTAGGTGGGAGGGCAGAAGGAAGGGAAGGGAAGGGAAGGAAGGAAGGAAGGAATAGAGGAAAGGGAGGGACCGAGGTAGGGAAGGAGGAATTGAGTAATATATAAATAGGACCTCTCCACAGCCGCCGTCATCCCCTCTCTCTCTCCTCTCACTCTCTCTATTTTCTCTCAATCTCTTTTCTCTCTCTCTCTCTCTCTGGGAAGATTTATATATATAGTCAGGCAGCCCAGACTAGCCTAGATATATAGCCGGGCGAATTCTTTTTTTAATGTCCCTGTGCCCGACAGTTGCCCGGCGGACAAACACATTTGTTTTAACCTTAAAGAAACGTTCGAAGGATCAGACTGGTATACCACATAACACACCCGCTCCAGAGACCTTGTAATTAGGCTTTGGATATTTGGCTAAGGAACACATTATATTTCGAAAGCAGACCCTACCCTACCCTACCCAACCCTACCCTACCCTACCCTACCCCTACCTACCCTACCCCACCCCACCCTACCCTACCCTACCCCACCCACCCCTACCCCTACCCCACCCTACCCCTACCCTACCCCACCCTACCCCACCCCACCCACCCCACCCCACCCCACCCCCCCTACCCCTACCTACCCCCACCCCACCCCCCCTACCCTACCCCTACCCTACCCTACCCTACCCTACCCTACCCTACCCTAGGATGTTTGAGGTCAGGTTAGAGATGGTCGTGTTGTTTACTGACCGCATGTCACCTGTTAACTGGCGCTGGCTAGCTACAAATTGGCTACAGATCCTCAAAGACACTTACTTCAAATTTTCCTCCGTAACTGGTAGAGTCTATGGGTAAACGTGACGCCATTATGAACGCCACTGTAGACATTACCGCATCACTCCAATACCACCATAGCACCATTACCACGACACCATCCTACAACCACACCACCACCCAACATTCTCCCAGTTACGGTAAAAAGAAGAAAAAAGTTATATTTATGAATCCTGGAACATCTATACACCAAACCAGCTGACTCCAGAGGTTCAGGAGGGGGGGGGGAGGAGAGGGGTGGGTTGTAAGTGACTAGCTACACCGCACGCACCGTCTAGTGTATTATACGAGTATACCTCATACACCGCCTGGGCTTTAACACACAACGTATACCACAACTGCCTGTGTCGCCTATGCATATTAATTTTTGTTTTGGTCTCTACGTGTGATGAATGAGGGGTAATAAGTACCATATGACGTGCCAGTGTTTGTTAAAGTGGGAAGCACGAGGCTGGAGGGTAGTGTGGGTAATAGAAGTGGAAGTTGTACCTCAGAGAATACATACAAGAGGTGAAGTAAGTCAAGGAAGTTAAGAAGGAAGTTGAGTCAATTTTTTTGTGAAATTAAAAAAAGCAACTGAAGTTTTTGTACAGTTGGGATAACCTTTTCTCTTTTTTTTTTTTTTGCTGTGACTCGGTGGAAATTTGTTTGTATATTGTAATTTGTTCTGTTTACTTGAAGATGTCGTTTACCATGATGGGATAGTCAAATTATACCTGAAGTAGGTCAGGTCAGGTTAGGTTAGGTTAGGTTAGGTTAGGTTAGGTTAGGTATTATTATGATGTTCGTGATCGTTTATGGCCACTCAAAAGTTACAAGAAATAGAAATACATTGAAAAATAAGTGTGTGTATGTGTGTGTGTGTGTGTCCAAAGCTGTATAAATATAAAATACAAAATAATTAAGCAGAAGAGAATTAGTTGCCACTCCTCCTCAGGCCACACAGCCCAGCACCACCCCCGTGTCTGGCTAACACACGCTCCGTTATGGACACTGTAATTTATTCAGCGTCCCCGCCAGCTCACACACACACACGCTCAGAATTTGTGGGGCGTATTGTGTGCTGCAATAGTGGGAAATTGTTCCTCGTAAATTTGGCAAAATAGGAGGCACATTAATGGTGGTGAACACTGCAAAAACTTACCTCATGTTATTTTTTCAATGATATATTTTTTTTATTTTTTTTTACTCTATCTTATGTTGTTGTCTTTCCTCGTTTATGCGTCTTATTTATGTCTTTCTTTCGCGCTTTCTTGCTATTTTTTCTTTGGGTTTCTTTGTATTTTATTCGAATTGTGAATAGAAACTCGTGAGTCTACAACAATGATATACCACATCTTCCCATCATATTATATATCAGTGAGTCATACTATATCGTCTCTTTCTTCTATAAATCTATCTAATTGTGTATCTATCCATATATGTATTTATCCATCTATCTGCATTTCGGTTTATCTAGCAATCTGTTCACCTACCTGTACTCACCTGGTTGGCTGATTAGTTATGTTAAAGCAGTTATTCTTTAATGGTATAACTTTACCTAAATTCTGCATTTCATTTTTTTTTCTTTTATGTTGACTGAAATATTGCACATCAGAGTCTTTCCTTGCACTAATATATCATTGTAATATACTCATGATATTTCACTGAAGCCTGGAAGAAATGTTATATATTGAGATTAATATTAGATGGCCCTCTTATACCATTCCAGCATCGTATTATGAATGGCACTTTTCCATAATATATACGTATATTCTACATGCTCCCAATGGACAGCAAACAAACTGAACATGGATAAGATTATCTCAGGTGTGCTTGAGAGAATCGCCAAATGATCTGGAGAGAGTTTGTCTGCAGGTAGTGTGTGTGTGTGTGTGTGTGTGTGTGTGTGTGTGTGTGTGTGTGTGTGCGTGCTCTTCATGCCTGGGATTTTTTTACTGGCCAGGCCAAACTTCCTCTTGTGCACTTGCTTTGAGCCGCCATGTTGGGTCAGCTCTTCGTTTTGCTGCCCTTTTCACATTTTTACAAGTGTATCGGCGGCAATCTCGTATGTGGGTCCTCTAGGGGTTTGCAAGCATAAGTAACAAGTTATTGACATCATCAAGAGGAGTCTGACAATTGTGGGCTTCCTAGCATAGAGGAAAGAGTCTATCTTCAGATCTAATAAATAACATTAAGCTGGAATCATGCTACTCCTCTGGAAGGATAGCAAACAGCTGTTGTGGGAATACAATTGTGCTTCTACCTTCGCGTGGATGTGGATGAGAGGTGGAGGAGGTGGAGGAGGTGGAGGAGGAGGATGAAGTGGAGGAGGAGGAGGATGAGGTGGAGGAGGAGGAGGATGAGGTGGAGGAGGAGGAGGATGAGGTGGAGGAGGAGGAGGAGTTTACCTGAGAGAGAGATCCCTTTATACTGGCCTGCTGCTAAACACACGGGTACTGACTGACTCCTTATAAACAAAATGTAATATTTATGAACACAGAGACAACGTCCAATGTTGCGTTTTTTATCTCGAAATTAGACCCCTTACTTTTTTGTGCAAACCAAACAGGCATAAAAACAAAAAACACGAGCGAAATAGGTTGGTCAAAATTAACAGGGGCGGCTACTGATATCAAGGGTGTGTGTGTGTGTTTGCTACAATCAACATATTCGTTTACTTCATCAGAGTTCGTAAGAGGCGAGAGAGAAAAATGTCCAGGTCGCCATTTCGTGACTCGTGAAGAAGTTATTGACGTGACTAATGGACGGGAACAAGATGATGATACGTTTTAGGGAAGAAAGAAAGAAAGATCACCTGAAGAAGAGACTCCCCCCATCTTATTTATCCTAAAGATTAACCTAACCCAACCTAACCTAACCTAACCAAATCTAAACCCCCAGGTAGCGTTAGAGTGGATGATCTTCAGGTAAAATAAGCTGAATTGTTGTTTCACCTAAGTGCAGTGAATTCGGCTAGTGATTAAGACAACGTAATCCTTTGGGTATGATGACATAATCCATTAAGTACTGTGACTTAATCCATTGAAGTACGAAGACTTAATCTCTTTAAGTATGATGACTTAACTTGCCGTCTGTCTACACGGGTATCTCTCTCTCTCCCTCTCTCTCCCTCTCTCTCTCTCTCTCTCTCTCTCTCTCTCTCTCCCCCCGTCTCTCTATTCATGTGTACAGTACAACATTTCACTTGACGACTGGCACCATAGTCATCTTGTAAACCAGCAGACGATGCCAGACGTAAGATGAACCTCCGACTTGCCTTGTTAATAGTGTAAACCTACTGATGGACGTTCCATAACATTCTACCCAGAAAAAAAAATGCGACAAAAAAACATAATAATATAAACATCTGACCATTTAGCTTCCAGTCTTACTTTAATCAGAGTAAACAAATGAAGGTTGAAATCGAGACCCTTAGTTTAAAATACTTCACTTCACAAATTTACACAGCGCCAAGAATAAACACAAAAGTTCTATGTAAACACTATGTCCCAACTCGTGGGGTCCTGACAAAGGTGAGTGAAGACGTTTTAATATAAATGTTTACAGAGAGTGACCCCTTACGTGCAGCTGGTTGAGTCATGACCACCTCCCCCCCCAAACAACCTTCAATAAAGACCCACTACCAGGGTTATTTTTAGGAGATTTAGCCAACTGGTCAGTGTAAACAGTTGGTTTTGGAGGTCTGGGGTGGCTGTGCTTTCATTGGTTGTCGTTCTTCTAGGGTTTGTTTTGTTGACATGGGGAGTGTAGTAAACCTTATCCAAAGTACGTTATGATAATTTTTTTTATTGTGTGTGTTCTTTAGTTTTATTTGTTTACGTTTCCTTCCTTCTTTAACCTTGTCCCCACTAAGAAGAATATTAAGTGTTGCGAGGAAAATTATAGTGACGGTGATAGGAAAATCATAGCAGTAATACAAGGGGAATCATAACATCTGGAGGAAAATTGTTGTGCTGGGAGGAAAACAATGATGTCGGAAATCAAACCATAGCTTTAATAGAACACCTCCAGTACTGTAAGAAAATCATGGTATATTTCAGACGGTTTTGGGGGGGGGGGGAAATAATGCTATGTGGATGAAGGTATAATGCCATTAAAAGGAAGATTAATGCCGGTATTAGGTAATTAGGATTCGGATAACATATTCATTATCTCTCTTATACGAAATCTATTCATGTGGAATTATCATAAGAGGAAGTACGGGGGAGTTAGTATGGATCCATTTTATGTGTGTGAGAGAGAGAGAGAAAGAGAGAGAGAGAGAGAGAGTTGAGAAAAAGTAGAGTGAGAGAAATTAGTGGAGGAAAATATAGATAGAAGAAAAGAGAAAAAAAGTATGTAAAAAAAATGGTGAGAGAAAGTAGAAAGAGAAAGTACATAGAGACAAAACAGAGAAAGTGGGAAATACAGTAACAAAAAAAGGCAATATAAAAATCTAAAAAAAATCAAGAGAAAGCAAAAGAGAAAATAAAGCCAGAGACATAAAAGAGAGATAGAAACATAAAAGAGAGAAAGAGACATAAAAGAGAGAAAGAGACATAAAAGGGAGAAAAATAGACATAAAAAAGAGACATAAAAAAGAAAAAAGAGACATAAAAAAGAAAAAAGAGACATAAAAAGAGAAAAGATACATAAAAGAGAGAAAGACATAAAAGAGAGAAAAATAGACATAAAAAAGAGAAAAAAGAGACATAAAAGAGAGAAAAAGAGATAAAAAGACTCAGAGAAACAACAAAGATCACAACCAACTATAACCTTTCACAATGACCTCTTGAATACTGTGTGCTCATTACTACTGACGCTGGGTGTGTGTGTGTGTGTGTGTGTGTGTGTGTGTAGGGGAGAGTATTAGTCACAAGTCCTTTTAATACAGCGTTAATTAATTTTTTGTTCCCGGCGGACGAACTGGTCTCTCTGATAAGGATTTTTTTTCGTTCCGTTTGAGAGGACAGAGAGAGATAGAAAGAAAGAGAGAATTACTTTTTATTGTTTTTACTACTACTATTGGTACTACTACTATCCTCTAACTTCCACGATTTTATTACCTAACTATCCTAATACAAAAGAAACTACCGTAGCTGAGTTGGTTAAGCCGTAGATCTATGCGGCATTCAGTGACTGTTGCCTCATTGTGATTGTTGTTGGTTTAAGGGCCGATGACCTCAGTCCCCTGAGACACAATAGAGCAGACCTGAGCAGGGAGAGTAGTTAGCCAGTTTGAGGCGCCCACCTCTTGTGCTACTACTACTACTACTACTACTATCACCACTGGCACTGCCACCACCATTACCACCACTACTACCACCAATAACCACCACCATCACCACCGCCAACAACAACAACAACAATCATCACCACCAACAACAGCAACCATCGCCACCTCACAACCACCACCACCAACAACAACTACCACCGCCACCAACAACAACAACCATCACCACCAACAACAACCATCACCACCTCACAACCACCACCATCAAACACAACTATCACCACCACCACCAACAACAATTATCACCGCCACCAACCACCACCATAAGAAAAAAATAAAATATAGTAATGAACAACAAATTAGTAACTTACAAATACATTACAGATTAAAGAAACAATTATTGGAGGATGGAAAAACGTAAACAAACTTCTAAAAGCCTTTCAGACTAAGAATGGAACGGCGAATGAGAAAAAGGAGAAGACGGGAAAGAAAGAGCTTAATGAGGAAGAGGAAGGAGAATGGGATGTCTTTAAGGGAGAGGAATAATAATAATAATAATAATGGTGATGGTGGTGATGATGATGATGGTGATGATGAGGTAAGGTAGTGATAGTGGAGGCAGGAGTGGGAGGTTAGCAGTAATGTAGTGATGACAGGGGTAGGAGGCCGGCAGCAAGGTAATGGCTGGGTCGGTTCAGTCAGGTTGGGCACGGGGAGGTATTGTGCAGCATCCAATGGAGTGTATAGCATCATCAATCTCCAGCCAACTAATGACACGCCGTCTTTCTCTCCCCCACAATAGACGGCTTCAAAGACCGCGGCCAATAATAAAGCCAGATCGCTTATTATGATGTTCTGGCCCGTTACATCACGTAAAATATTCCTTCCTTTGGGAACGATTTTCTGATGAAATGATTTTGTTGATTTGTATTATCAACTGATGTGGTTGAGATGTGACATGAGACTTGTGAAAATAAAGATGTATTGACAAACATGAAAATAAAAATACATTGCTGCTTCAATATATAACTGAAAACTATATACAAAGTAACACACAGAAGCTCTATACCGACGTAGACAAATCCATGGACGTGGAACGGGAGATCAAACATAAAGCTCCCTCCCGCTTTCACCGACAGGGAACAATAGGAGAAAAATCAACCTACACACACACACACACACACACACACACACACTCACAGACACACACACACTCACACACACACTCACACAACAGACACACACACACACACACACACACACACACACACACACACACACACACACACACACACACACACACACACACAGACAGACTCGGAACTCTAAGGGCCATCATCAACAACAGCCTTTGTGTACCCGGGCACATCATCATCATTTACGTAGTGGTTTCCTTTGTAAGTAAAGTAAGTTAAGTAAGTTAAGTAAAGCCTTAAAGTGATCTACGACCAACGTGTGCCCTTCCTAATCTACCTGATGGATATGGTTCACTCTGGAGGGATACATAAACATACAGGTAATAGATACACAGGTGATAGACACACAGGTAATAGACACACAGGTAATAGACACACAGGTGATAGACATACAGGTAATAGACACACAGGTAATAGACACACAGGTGATAGACACACAGGTAATAGACACACAGGTGATAGACACACAGGTAATAGACACACAGGTAGTATATATAAAAAATAGAATACTGGACACAAAAATAGATAATAGAAATATACGTAATAGACAGAGACGGTAAGACAGATAAAAGGTCAGACAGACAGACCAAAATAACAGAGGCAAACAGACAGACAGACAGACAGACAGACAGAGTGTGTGTGTGTGTGTGGTAAATGAAGGAATACAGTAAATCCCCGCTACCAGATCATCACATATACAACACTTCCTTCGTTTACTGTCAGTCACACTCTGGCCACTGTGATTTGATTAATCATGGCAGAAGGAAGCAGTGTCAGGGAGGGAGGGGAGGGAGGAGGAAGAGTGAGAAGGAGGGAGGAGGAGGGAGGA
>NW_024741901.1:22280739-22317682 GCF_018991925.1 Homarus americanus | reverse complement strand
TGTGTGGATAGGTGGGTTAGTGTACCTATATATGGACCTGCACTTGGACACACATGCCTTGGAGGGTGTTTATATACATTATCTAACAGTGTGGATCTTCGTGTCCTTGACACCTCCAGGAAGGATGAGGTAAACAACAATGGATATACATATTCTTTAATCTCTCTCGTCATTAGCCATCATGTGACTTAGCTCATTCTTCTTTGCTTTGGAATTCACAAATGCCTTAACGTACAACTAATCTTCAACTCAATCACACGTAACTAAATTACTATAAACATAACTAATAGCTAATTTGAGCGTAACTATTAATGGAAATCCGCTAATGTGTTTTGACTTTGATACAATATTGGATCATAATTTTTTCTATGACGCCAGAATAGAATAATTAATTGTCAGTGGAAATTTAACACATATCAGGATTCAATAATTATTTCTATACACGGTGTTGTATTTTAGCGTGTGTGGGTTAGCGGCTCTCTGTCAGCGGGTCCTGTTGTTTAATTTAAATAACATCCTTGACTTGAATAAAAAAATCCTCGAGCAGGAAACATGCTATCATTCCAGAAAAGTTGGTCACATAATCCTTTTTCTTTTTCCATGAAATTTAAAAAGTCCTAGCGAGTACTTTTCTCCCAGAGACACTTAATAGTATCTCACTATGATTAAAACCTCTCAAAAAATGTTCTTCCGTGCACAAGATCTTTCCCTAACGTCACGGAGAACTCAGCTCATCTCTCGCCCTCTGATTACTACTACATGTCAATAATCTATGGCTTACTGGCCTCAGTGTTTAATCCAATACCACTAATTTTGTCGAATGGAGGCCTATTGGATAACTCTCTCTCTCTCTCTCTCCAGTGATGTTATCTTTATACGTCTGTGACATTTCAACATTGCCACATTCCATTAGACTCTCCCCATTACCATAATACACTTCTTAATTATGCAGGCGGGCCGAGTGTGGTGGTTCAGGTGGGGTGAATCACTTATGTTAAATATGGTAAGACCTCACCTGTAGGCTCGGGTGTACCAGTAACATGACTCACCAAAATTTACTCAGTAGCCAAAACATGAGTTAACCCGTAAATAAATGAAAGTTTATAATGTAAGTTAGTCAGCAATGGTTATATAGGAGGGAAAGGTGACACAGACTCAGAGAGATAATCAAGTATCTCCTCAGTGTCTCTCAAGCTGTTGTCTCTTACGCTTCGATGTTTCATAACTTATTCATGTGTATGCAAATGATCTCAGTGAAATGATTGGATGCCTGAGAATACAATAAATTGAATTTTGTAGCATAATACATGAGATGAACAGAAGATCCATTAGTTATGTAGGTCTTGATACCTCTCGGGTGCTTCGGCCTCGGCATGATAATAGGAACAAAATGCAAAATAGCGGTACTTAATATACAGCGCTGTATTTATTTCCTCTTTATCGAAAAATTCAAACTCGCTATTATAGAAGAAGGACAAGTGTTCCCCACCAGGCATTCCTTTGACATCATTTGGAGGCATAGCAGGCATGATGCTGTTGGATGCTTCTCTTTTTCCTCGCCAGTCAGATGAAATCCATACTTGACGTAAGCTGCACTCCATTTCCTCTTCGCTGCAGTAAATTTCGCCTTTTTCTTCGGCGAGTCTGTAGTGCTGCCAATCGTATGTAACTTGTTAAGTGGGTCACAGCTGCTCCTGGGTCACAGTAGTTCGCCGGGTCACACTAGTAAATGGTTTGGGTCACAGGGTTGGGGAACACAGCTTTAGATAATCATTATACTTACCTAACCTAACCTAACCTAACTTGATTTAGGTACCATTATGTTATTCTAGTAAGACAGTATCTTAAATGAAACCGCAAAATTTACCATATTGGAAATATTTCTCATTAAATCAAAGAAATAGAAATAAAAATATATCCCACGTGGGCAGAGGAGACAGATGCTTTTTATGGTTGAACTGGAAGATAAACCTTATTTAATACGTTTGTGTGTATAACAGAATTCCTTTGTCCGTTGTTAAAGTATGTCATCTTTTTCATCCTATTTTTGTACCTTCTTTATCTCCTATTCATATAAGACGAATCCAGAAAAGATGATGGATTTTTAAGGCGATTATGATAAATCCAAATAAGCTGTAGAGATATTTATGGAAATATTTATGAAAAAAAAACGTTGGTTGATTTTATCATCAGCAAGAGGAGGATCTATTTCTGTGATTGTCATTCTTCCTCTTAGTTATTATCTTCTTTCCTTCATCATCTCCTCTCTCTCTCTCTCTCACCTCATTCCTTATCTTCCTATTCATTTCATTTGTTCTTTATTCTTCATTCCCTTCATCTCGCTTTCAATTCTTTCCCTCCATCTTGTCTCCTCTCTTTCTCCTCATTTTCTTTTCTTCACTCTTACTCACTACTTCTCCTTTTCTTCCCTCCCCCCCCCCTCTATTTCACTTCATTTCCTTTTCCTCTCATCACCTCTTCTCTCCCCTCCCTCCCTCCCCTCAACCAACTTATAATCCCTACCAACAGACACAAGCTTCTACATCCCTTCTTCAATACTACGACCAAACTCATTAAAAGATTATGTCCTTTCACCACTATATATAATTAATGTTAGTAATTAGCGGTCTCACAGGTGCTCAGGGAAGGCTTAAACCTTCCGAAAGTCTGGTATAGAAACTGCGATATGTTCACAGTTACCTTGATCTCTCTCTCTCTCTCTCTCTCTCTCTCTCTCTCTCTCTCTCTACTGAATTATCTATCGGGGGTATATCTCATTGTATTATCTATCGGGGGTATATCTCATTGTATTATCTATCGGGGTATAACTCTTTATCTACTTTTTATAAGGGTATACCTATATTTATCTGTCTGTCAAAAGATATACCAGTATAATATTTCATTTAAGTTATAGGGTGTTAACTTTAATAATAAAAGTGTGTGTGTGTGTGTGTGTGTGTGTGTGTGTGTGTGGGGTACATTATAACTCTCGACACACGATAAATAAACAACTCAATTGACGGAAAAACAAGTAAAATAAACATAAAACAAACAAGAAATGTGTAACAAACAACCAAATATACAACTAGACATACACCAAACAAACACAACATAACCTGGCATGTGACTTACAACCAAACAGACATCACTATATCAAAATAATCACGTCGTTAATGTGACCAAAATCGACGTGTTTGGTCGTGGAACTGGACACACCGACGAGTCAGCGGAATTGCATCGGATCATCCCCTCCCCCCTCCCCCCTCCCCCTCCCTAGATGACAATATTGGGCCATATTAAACCATCATTCGAATTTCTGATAGAGCGTATAGCAGCAAATATTGATGGGGAAGCCTGATGGTGCGTGGTTGTGGTGATACGTGATGGTGGGTGGTTGTGGTAGTGCGTGGTTGTGGTGGGTAATGGTGAGTGTAGTAAATAGTGGTGACTATAGTAAAAAGTGGTGGTGAATATGGTGACCTGCCAACACAATACATTCTGGATCAACTGCGGTAAAAGAAGGATGCGAACCCACGTCTCAAGGCTTCAGAATCTCTCACCTCGCTTCACTGAACTAAACAGCTATACCAACTGTCTATATTTCTAATGCTTTTAAGTTTCGACTCGTTGGTTCAATGTATCATAAAATATAAATTGCCGCTGAGTCTTTAATAACGAAGTGTCTGGTAAATCCTGGATAACGTTAAAGCAATTAAAGTTTTGAGCTTGTTCTGTAAAGGTTGTAAGTTCAAACAATTTATAGGGAATTCTTGCGTGACGTCTTCCAAAAATACCGCCGCGCCACACCGGCCTCTTATCACCCGCAGGAAATTGAATACAGACGAAGCTGAGGCGCTTTTAACACAACCTCGAGAATATAAAAAAAGGCTGCAGTTTTATCCATATGGGTTTTACTGTGTTGGTGTCAATTTTGTTAATATGTTTTTATTTTGAGGACTGTAATGGTAGAGTCATGATCCTTGTCAACTTTTTGGTTCTTTTTAGCTTAATTTTGTTTGTAGATTATGCTTTAAACTTCCTTGTCGTCTAAGTTAACCAATTTTACAACTTCGTGTATGTTATTCAGATGCCGTGACAATAATCCCTCCTACCAGTCCGTGTCTCGCCTCCTTCCTCCAGCTGACTCTCTCAACTACAAGATCCACAATGAACTTCGGGTGAAGTTTAGACAACAGTGGTTTAAAGTTTCATGATCGGGTTATTTCCTTCACTATTTATTCTTGTTTCATTCTTGTTTCCAGAAGCATTTGGATCAGTTTCACGTCAGATGGGGTTCCTGGACATCCAAGGCAAAATATAATAGTCTCAGGTCGAAAACATTAAAAGTTTTTGGGTGGTGGGCGCGGTGGAGGCGCTCGGCCGGGCTTGGTGGGTTGCGCCTGAACGAGGTTTGCTCAACTTTGTTCCGCTGGGAGGCTGATTGGTAAAATATTTTCTAATACTTTCCTACTCGGCCGTCGAAAATTTAAGTGTGCAGTTAAAATTAATTGTATTTTCTTCAATAACAATCTCAGAATCTTGTTAAAACATTTTCTTTGGGGAATTGTTAACTTCAAAGCTGATTCTTGTGAGGAAAGACAGACTTAGATTCTCATGGTATATGGGGTTGTGAATAGTGTGGATAGTTCCTCTCATCCGAAACATAATTTCACAAACACAATGGAGATGTACATTCTTAAGAAATATCTAATACATGTTAAACATTTACACTATGAAGAAATTACATATATTTCTCTCTTACTAAAATTCCACCGAGGAAGCCGAAAAATAAACTACAGTCCAGCAGCAACACCTCGTAACTCCACTTCTGAGAGACAAAGTATAACAGAGATGTTCAGAAAAATGTTAGCGACAAACTGAACCCCACAACGCACAGAACCAAGAACATAGTCGGGATTTATAGGTCTGTTATTTCACCAAGCCGAGGGATGGTGGTTAGTGATTGCGGTCAGTAACGAGGCGAGTAAGTCATCATTGTGTCCGTGTGATTGATGATGATAGTGTTGGTTGACGGTGAGGGAGATCCAGCGACCAATAAAACATTAGTCTAGATCAGATTTTATCATATCTTTTCTCTCCTACTCACTCACATTCCCTCATTCTCTCATTTATTCTCTTTCATTCTCTCTAATTCATTCAATTTTATTCTCTTACTATCTCGATCATTCTTACACCTCTCTTTCCCTCTCACTTCTTTCACCCAATCTCTCTGTCTCTTATGGCTATCATCCCCTCTCTCTCTCTTTTTCATTCTCGCTCCCACTCCACCATTTTCTCACTCATTCACACATTCATTCTCCTAAGTCTAAACACACACACACACACACACACACACACACACACACCATTACAGAAAAGGACGGAAATATGAATAGTGGCGACATCTCACGGTAATGTAACCCTCCTCTATCTCACGTATACTTGACTAGTGAATGAATGTTTATCTCATGGTGGGTGTGTGTGTGTACGACCTCCCTGACCCCCACTCCTCCCTCACAGGTTAATTCGGTTCATCACTACAAAGCCTCCCACGTCTCTCTCCATCCACCTCTGACCTGAATTATAACAAATTAAAAAAAAAATCATTACGATCAAATGGTTCATCATTATACATTAATCATTATGTCAGTTAAGGTCCAGGTTCTGAGAAATTCGTCTCAAAAAATACGCAGAACCACTGATGTGAAAACGGATCAAGCTGCCGCACCTGAGGATAAACCCAGAAAAAGTCACGGCTTAAAATGAGGTCAATAATAAACTAAGACAAGAGTTAGTGGATGCGTTAAGAGATGAATTTTGACTTGTATCAATATTTAAGGTATGAGAGATAGTTAAGGCAATCTAAACATTTGCAAATTTAGCTTCTTAAACATTCTGCAAGGCCTCCAAAACATTAAACGTTAATAATTTATATTTGTTAATGCCAATCGTAATGTAGTCTCATTTATAACCGTAAAAAAATGTGTTTGAGTTTCATTAATTTGGGTTTGTTACTCGGTAAATTTCATTATAATAATTGTTACAGTAGAACCTAATTTATATTGTGTTATCTTATGGGGTTGTATTGGTTTGGAAATAATACTGTGTCACCGGAGTAATATTGGATACACCACGATTTGAACTTTAGCAGGAGGCGTATATATATATATATATATATATATATATATATATATATATATATATATATATATATATATATATATATATATATATATATATATATATATATATATATATATATATATATATATATATGAGAGAGTCTCTTACACACACACCTGCCCTTCTGCCTCTAAGCTCAAATAATGGTGTAGCCAATATTACCGCGGTGACGCAGGTGAATCCCAGGGCCGTGGAGTGCCTTCTCAGGACACAATGGTGCCTTTGTTTCGACTCGTGTTCTTCTTCACCACTAACGACTGACTCCCCAACTAGCAGCGACAGCTCTCCCGTATCCTCACTTTTCTTCATCTTTACGGTGGCGTCTGAGAACCCTGGGTTTTGTACCGATGCTTTCTAAAACTGATTCGCTCTAGAAAAGATTTATTAAAATGCCCGTCCTCTTTTATCCTTACCCTAGAGATATTACAACCCCCCCCCCGCAGTTACTTCTCTGTGCGCCTAGGTTGTTTTCCTAGGTTTTAAAGTCGATACATTCTTGCAAGGGTTTAAAGAGCGCCTCTGTCGCTTACCCGCTATTCTAGTCGTGTCACGGTCTGATGGTGACAGCTCAGTTTTTCCTTTTTAATTCCAGTGAATGAGGCAATTGGCAACTCCTTCAAAGAAAGCCAAATGAGTTTCCTGCTACTCGTTGTCCAGCTGCGTCTGAGAACGACAATGTTGTTTACTTTCATGTTTTTTGTGTATAAGGATTCTTTTATTATTGCAAATACCTTAAAAACAAAATCAGACTCGGGAAAATACGCATATCACAACAAATAAGTACAAGACTCACAAAATAACCGTCTGGCTCATGTACAGTACAGTAGACTTAAAATATGCAGAATAATAACGATAACAACAATTAGCCTCACAAAAGAAGCTAAGACTCACGAGCTAATTTGGAAACATATAATTTACTACGCTGTAAGATAAGAGGCTTAGAAAATAAACAGGTCTCATCTCTCGGGTAATTACCGAGTTACATCACGCTTGAGTGCACGACGGGGCTGGCGAGGGCTAGAAGAACCTTTAATATCCACTATGGTAAGTGAAGTGGCTGGTAAGAGCTGAAGAACTATTACCCCCGTTAAGGACATTGTATTCAGGGGATAATGTCATCGTATAGTCAAAGGGTTACGTAACGTCATTATATTCAAGGGGTTAAATCATCATATTCTAGGGGTTACAGGCTACTCAGAACGCTTGGAGATGATGTGGCTGCTGATGAAGGCTAAAGAACGAACAAATCTCACCCACATTTCATCCAAGTATTGCAAACTTTCCCTTTATAATGAAGTTAACCTTAAACTCCCACATCTCTCTCGGGTGTTTTTCTTAAGTCTCACCATTAAGGAAGAACGACTGTAATCACTTTTCCAGATGGACTTCACAGACTGCATTTATATTACGTGGTTTTGCTTGTTTGATAGAATAATGTGTTGAACCTCTCAGTAAGATAACTTAAACTCTGAAACCCAACCACTGAACCGAAACTGGACCTGGAACCTGAGCTGAGTTAATCTACCCAACACCTAATTCCCTTATAGATTCTAAGATCTCTCGTAACCTCAAACTTTTCTTAAAGATTCTTAACTCTCTCATAATACCCCAAACCCATAAAGCCTAGACAAAGTCCGTTCGTGCCTTTCCCTCCAGTGAGGTACCGACCCTGAGAAACATATCCCTCTATAACATTATCTCACTATCTCTCTTGCCTTGCTCTCTCTTTTATCAATAATCATTTCCATTTGAATGAGGTTTCGTCGAACGCCTTGAGAATCATTTCCTTCGATAACACATTTATTGTCATTTCTCTCTCTTTTATTGAGCTTCTCTTTCTCTAATTTTGTTACTTATTTTATAATTCTCTCTCCCTCTCTGTTTCTTTATCGATTTCTCCCTAACTTTCACTCCGTTGTCTCTCACTATTTCCGTCTCAACCTTTTTCTCTGCTCCTCTCTAACAAACTCTCTCTCTATTTCTCTTTTTGTAATTTTATCTTTTCTAAGTCTTACTATTTATATTTTCTTAACTCTCACTCTTTCTGTTTTTCCTTAACTGTCTATCTCTCAGTTTATTTCTCCATTTCTGTTTTTATTTGTCTGTATGTCTTCATAGTACCATATCATTAAGTATTTTGCATACAGTGATAAGTTTTTTCCCACACGTAAATTGTAATCAGCATAAAATCTCGGTTTGGATTACTTAACATCACACATATTGGGAAAAGACTTGAAGGTAGTGGTGGTGGTGGTGGTGGTGGTGACCTTTCCTTCAAGATGGTATTAGACGCAAAATATCTACAGTAGAGCCAAAAGCTTCACATGATAATATTTACTGTATTCCTCGATGTAGCTATTCTGTATTTCGTTTGATCAAGACCTTCGTTTGCCCAAGAAGTGAACAACCTCTAAGAATATGTATCCAAAAGCCAATGAAATAAAATGGTTAGAGGTGTAGTAATGACTATCAAACACTCCTGGCCAGTTTGAAGGGATGTATGACCCTCAAGTAGCTATCTTTCCCTCGCTCTATGAGGTTGGTGCACGTGTCTGTCCTTGGATGGTACCAGCCCCTCTCTCTCCCTGCCAAATTTAATATCATCATAAAATTGCCCTTTTTAATTCAGTTATACTCTCAGGTGATTCTTTTATTGTTGGTTATGGATATAGTCCAGCTTTTGTAGAATTCCTATATTTCCCTGCTTTACTTTTAAGGCTTTTTAACATAACAGTTTTATGGCTGGATATCTCAGAGCTAATTTGGTTGTCCTGTGTTTTTTTTTAGATGGTTGTGGTTGTGTATGAACAGGGTTGGAATGTGTCAAAGATTAACAGTGAGTAAGAAGACAGTTTCCACCTAACTATGGCTTCAAGGGATGACGGAGGCTGCGTAGATGATATATTCATTGTATTTTGAAGTCAGGAGAAAAATATGAGAACAAAATCAGAAGTAGTCAGGGAAAAGAATGGATATTTTATATTTAACGTATTGAGAAAACTCTCTCTCTCTCTCTCTCTCTCTCTCTCTCTCTCTCTCTCTCTCTCTCTCTCTCTCTCTCTTCCAGGTGAGTGAAAGTCCGTGGTCAGAGGCAGGAAGCAACAGGAGGCTGCGTTTGGTGATTACGACGATGTACCTATTGTGTGTTGATGCGTGATGACCCATTTTCTTTTCCATTTCTGTCTCCTATTTCTATGATTTTTCACTAATTTTCATTGGGTTATTTTTTACTGATATTTGGTGATGTTTCTTTTGATTCTTGGTGGATTTCTTTTGATTTTTGAATTGATAATGTTTTTGGTTTTTTACCGATTTTTTATTTTTATTTTGGGATTTTTTTTATGATATTTGAATGATTTGTCGTTGATTTGTGACTGATTTCCCTTGTATTTTTTATTGAATTTTATTTCGAATTTTTAATAATTTTTCTTTTGAGTTCTGATTCGTTGTTTTTCTATTTTACGAAAAGACATTTTGGGGAAATATATAATATGTATATGTAATATATGAATACAGTTATCAGAATATACACATACAGACAGACAGACAGACACAGACAGACAGAGGTGTGGAGAATCAGACCAAGCGATCATTAACCCAGTGACCGTGTCGATCACTTCAGGATGGACGACTCTCTCTCTCTCTCTCTCTCTCTCTCTCTCTCTCTCTCTCTCTCTCTCTCTCCTTACCAGACCTCCCCTAATCCCGTCATTATGTTAACCCAATACTTGTTTTACACCTGAGTTCCCTCCTGAGAAAATAATCTTTCGAGAGTGATTGGAAATTATTCGGAATTATCTGGAATGGGTTGGAATCTTGATTATTGGAACGAGGAAAAGGTGTTTTAATCTTAGTAGGGAATTGCGATTAGGAATTAGTCATGTCTTTATATATTTATGGAGACTCATTGGACTATTTATCTTCTCTCTCTCACTCCCCTTTATTCCCCTTTACCCCTCTCACCCCCTTTATTCCCCCTTACTCCTTTTATCCTCCCTTATCCCTCTCACTCTACATGTCTAACTCCGTGACAGCTACTGAAGGTTCGCCAAAGTACACCCATTATAGACCACTTTGATCCATAATGTCGTCAGCTTCTCCATCTTATTTTTTTTTTGCACCTTTAAGCTTTTTCCGTTTTCCTTTTTTTACGAAGATTCGATTTTTTTTTTACTCCTGTTGCGCGGCTGAGAGGAAATGACTCGGGACAGTTGATATTATATTTTTTTTTCTTGTATTCTTTCCTGTTATCTTATCTTATCTTTCTTTCATTCTTCCTTTTTGACTTATTTTTATTTCTATTGATTTCTTTAATCTCTCTCTCTCTCTCTCTCTCTCTCTCTCTCATCCCAAAATATCATCAAACTTCAACTTTCGAAATCAGATTCAAAAGTTTACAATAACACTTCATACAGTTTTAGAGGAATCAAATGCCATTTACGTCACGTCTAAAAAAAATCCCATTAGGGTCATTTAGTCGTGTGTTGAGGTCATAGATTGAGTTCAATTAAAATTTGATAGGTTAGGGTAGGTTAGATTAGGTTAGGTTAGGTTAAGTTAGTATATGCTAAACCCTTTAATAAACATCAAAAATGAAGTAGTTTACGTCTTTTAATGAGAGTCTGCTGTACTAATGAAAACATCTTCTGGGTTAATTAACAATACAATAGCATCTCAGTCCAAAGGAAACATTAACTAGTGATTTGTTTTATGGTTATGTGTCTCTACCTTGCCTTTGGTTAAGTGAGCAGAGGGTGATGAGTCACTTGGTATTCTGAGAGGTTGAGGCAATCGTAAATATACTATAGAATCAAAGTAAAATAATATTAAAATAAATATCTCATTGTAATGGTTTGTGGAATGTTTATATGACAAGCCCCTGTAAACGCACTAGTGAAAGGGGCTGTACATCTCAGGACGTTCATCTGAAGCCCTTCATCTCAAGACGTTCATGGCGTTCAGTTGAAGTCATTACTCTCAAAACATACACCTGAAGACGCATTGTAATTATACCTAAAGATATTCTCGTTCCTCATTAAGTTCTTCACTAATGACTATACCTGGACCTTTTCTCTCTATATTTTCTCCATAATACTCTAACATTAATCCCTACGTAAGAGGAACCACAAATAAACAAGTCTCTGCTATAAGGGAACATAAACCTTTTTACCGGCAACCTTAGTGTTACAGATTTTAATTACCGGAGAGTGATTTTTTTAAACACCAAAGCCAAAAAAAAAAAAAAAAGCAGATTCTTTACAGGTCTTTGCTATTAATTTCCGGACAAAAAAAAAATATTGGTAAAAAGTTTGGATAATCTTGAAAGTGATCCCATTTAATGAAGAGCAACCCGTAGTATATGATCTTACATGTTGTTATTAGGTACGGATTAACGTATGAACAGAGGTAATTTTTGTGGGGTAATTATAAATGGATGGACTCGATGATAAGATGTTAATAATCCTAATTAGCAGAAGTAGAATGCAAGGTATGCCGTTAACGTGCTAATTATCATGAGTAATTTGACTTGCATAGCGTTTAAGAAGTTGTAATGAAATAAATATATGAATTAGAGAACACGGGAGTAATAATAGAAGTATGAATAGCACAGACAGACATATAGACAGATCCAGACAGACAGACAGGTACAGACAGACAGACAGACAGACAGGCACGCGCACAACACTTCGTCCCACACAATAAATACAAGAGTAAGTCGATCTGTAATTAAAGAGTAGTCCACTTCAACAACCTAACCCAACCCAACCCAACCCAACCCAAAGTAACGCAACCTAACCTAACCTAGCCTAACCTAACCTAACCTAACCTAACCTGGGATGACGATACACTCGACGTGATCCCAAATTTCAGCAAATATATAAAATTTCTTCTGACCAGTAATAATAATTCATCGTACGTTATTGAGGAAACAACGGGTATGATATGAAGTCCATATGAATCATTCTGTTGGTACATAACGTAGAGACTTTAATATGCATTTGTGTTTGCCAGAATTAAGTTGTTTGTACCAGGGAAGCGTAAATGGACATAAATCTCTATACCCGAGAACCACATATGCAGAATTTGTGTTGCCCTTAAAATAGTAATTTACATTTATTCCCAGCTGAGAAAAATATTCCTTACGCTTGGACTTAAAAAAAAAAATTCGTGATTAGAATGAACAGATGGAAGTATAATTTACATTTGTAATGAATTAAATTAAAAATCATTGATGCAGGGGAATTTAAGCTATGCATTTGGCTTTGTATAGAAAAAATAAAATTGGGTCGAGAAATAAAAAAATACAAATGCATTCGAGTTGATGGAAATGAAACTTACATCTCACATTCGTTTTAAAAATACACAACGGTGAAAAAAATTAACATACATAGCCTACAAGAGCTTGAACTTTCTCATGAGTGCACTGTACTTACTTTAGAACCAGAAGTGTTGTACTCTTGACTGGCACGAAGTCATAACCCTGTACAATAAGTGGCGGTGAAGTTTTATTCTGAAGTAAATAAATCAGTCTTATCTCCCGCGTTTGACTGAGACCATCGAGGGATTCTTCTTAAATTAAAGGCATAAATTAGAAAAAAGGGCCCAGTTTATTTTTGTTTTTGTTTTTGTTGTTCTCTAAGGCTGTCGCTATCATTACAAAAAAAAGTGTCACAAATTACGAAAAACTTTAGTATTGATCAAATTGGGTTTTTTTGGGGGGGGCAACAGTGACCCTCGTTCTCAAAAAATTCTGAAAAATTCATATTTCCAGTTTTTCAGATATGATTTTTTTTTAAATAAAGAAAAGCCAAAAATCCACAACTATGCTTACAAACACCAATGACCTTTGGCGAAAGTTTCAGACAAATGTGTAGTCCAATTTTTGAAATATGAATCTTTACTACTACTACGACTACTACTTCTACTTTTACTTCTACTTCTACTTCTACTACATCTACTTCTACTTCTACTACATCTACTTCTACCTCTATAACAATAGCTAAATATAAAGAAACTGAAAAAAAAATATTAGGTCTTGATTCCGGCAGTAACCGAGCATCAGTAACTAGTCTGCTCTCAATGTCAAAGACTCAAGAGCTTTGTCGTACCTGTCGGTCAGGTGAGACCCACTGTGTGAAAGAGTACACCACATCTACACAATATGATCCTAAGTTAATACAGCTTAAGTTGATCTCTCTCTCTCTCTCTCTCTCTCTCTCTCTCTCTCTCTCTCTCTCTCGGGCACTACCACCCACAGTTTCATCAAAGGGTCACCAGAGTTCAACATGTCAACGGCCATCGTGGGATTGATTGTTATTTTTCCAACACTTCGGTCACTGTTTACCTCCAGCGAGCATAGACTGAATTCCACGGTGCGTGAGTGGACTCCCGTGGGCGTGTAAAGGAGTGGTAACCAGAATCAGGTTGTCGCCAGGATGTGATGTGCGTTGAGGAGATTTGTTGGTTGACCTTTTCCATATATTCTCGGGTATTTTTATGTCAGAGTTGAGTTACTAAATCACATGAAATATGTCGCCACTTTTCATTGTTAGATTAAAAATGGCGTTCATGTTCAGGGATGGTTTTATTCCATGACCGATTTTCATTACCTTAGTATTCATTCTTTTGTTTTTGTACGTTCTCATTCTCATTTTGACCTTAAAAATGTAATAGATGCAAAGAACACTGCCGATATCTTAGAGATAAAATACTGAAACAAGAATTTTTTTGCCAAATTGGAAATAAAACTGATGAAAACAAATTCAAAGATTCAGTATGGCCGCTGCCTTTGAAAATGGTCGAAAACCCGTTACTGACTCGATAATTAATACATTATTAATGGTTGAGATTTTCAAAGACACAGACTTGAATGCAGTTCTAATATTGTTTTAATAAGGCTTAAAGTCTCACTACAGTACAGTGCGAGAACATAACCCGAGGATGAGCCTTTCCAGTGAGTCTAACTGTACATAGTGTATACAGGAGCCTGATGGGTGCAGTACTTTGAGTTAGTATCCAACAGGCAGTAGGTAACCAGTGGCTGCCCTGCTGGGTCATCCTGCTGGTTACAGCTAGACTTTAGAGGGAAGTAAGTTATTCTATTTCCCTTAATTTGTATAGTCCTTTACATTCTCCCCATTTTTTACACTAGTTATAATGATTAATATAATTGGACCTGCTTGACATGTCTGGTGGCAACGTATGGCAACACCTCCACCTACCATCGACACGAGGCTCATGGAATCTCCACAACGAAGAGTCTCCGTATGACTTTATGTTTAAGAGCAAACCGTGCTGGTACTTTGTCTTCATCCTCCATTTGTATTCGTGAGGCGATGGAAGTATAGCATTAGTTACGTTATTGTTATTCCATACACTCAAATGGTATTGTACACGCAGTATAGCACCGTGCAGTACAAAAAGAGTATCCGGCAAATTTTCTGATTATGCTTGTTTATATTCAAATAGCCATCTCCTAGGTTATTCTCTTTGTAATTTTTTTTGTGTGTGTGTTGGGAAGGTACAGTTGAACAGATAAACTTCTGTTAGTGTTACGTTTGTACAAAGATATGTCGGTGTAGATAAAATTTCGTCACACCTAAAATTCCTTCCCCAAATTAAGCTTCTCTTTACCTGCAGTTGTCAATATTATTCCCACCTCATAGTGCATGAAAGGTCGAAAGGTGCGCCTAGTTTGCTTAGTCCCAACACCCACACTCTTGGCTTCTGGAGGATCACTCGCTGCTTCTGTACACTTACTGTTAAAAGTAAAGTGTCCTCACACAGGCCGGGACACTGCCTCTGAGAGAGAACCAAAACATTCCTGTCTGGAGAGAGGATGTGAACACTCATTGCTGCAGGAGTCGTGTGTCACCTTTATCTTGCTCAACTGTTTATTTTACTCCTATCCTTATGTGTACCCTGGCCCTGGTGTACCCTGGCCCTGGTGTACCCTGGTCCTGGTGTACCCTGGCCCTGGTGTACCCTGGTCCTGGTGTGCCCTGGTCCTGGTGTACCCTGGTCCTGGTGTACCCTGGCACTTGTGTACTCTGACACTGGTGTGTCCTGGCACTGGTGTACCCTGGCCCTGGTGTACCCTGGCCCTGGTGTACCCTGGCACTGATGTACCCTGGCACTGGTGTACCGTAGTACTGGTGTACCCTGGCCTTGGATATTTTAAGGTATATTAATATACATGTTTTTATATAATGCTGCAGAGTTGTTAGGGTAATTCTTTATTCATGTGTTGGTTCGAAAGACTGCTTGAAAGGAAATTCTCACGAACACGTATAACTGCTCCATAAAAAGTATTATGAAAAGAGTATGAATACCCGTCTGTGCTAT
The DNA here is from genome assembly GCF_018991925.1 of Homarus americanus. Lineage (NCBI taxonomy): Eukaryota > Metazoa > Arthropoda > Malacostraca > Decapoda > Nephropidae > Homarus > Homarus americanus. Next base: position 22,302,154 of record NW_024741901.1, on the reverse strand, counting down.
GTTTGCAAGTATTTAATGGTGGCGCTGAGATTGGTTCAAAAGGACCAGTCTTCGTGCATACTGTTAAAGTTTGGTTTATATTATAATTTTAAAAAGTTTAAGTTTTGTTTATCACTGAAACCCGAAAATATAGCCACATCTTCAATTATCTTCCCATGTTTCTATCAATATTTTTTCTGTATAGTGTTGGTTGGAATAGCCGCTTCCACTGTGCTATTAATTAACAATATTACCTTCTTTCTTGTGAATTTCCTGACAAAGGAGAACTTTGAACCAAAAACATCATAATTATTATATTAAAAATTAATTGTGAGGAACAAACTATTTAGTGTGTGTGTGTGTGTGTGTGTGTGTGTGTGTGTGTGTGTGTGTGTGTGTGTGTGTGTGTGTGGCTCACAAACGTATATTACCCGTGAGCCAGAAATCTGTTATACGGATTGGGACGATTATGCGGTCAGACGGTCTTCCTCAGCCAATAATAGGATCATTCCCTCCCTCCGCCCTGCAGTAAGAATCACATTTTTACTTTTAGTAGTAATCCCCAGCTTTTCAATAAGCCTCTTAACACATTATATGAGAATATTTCTTTTCTCGGACAATATCCAACCTGTGTATGGATATTTCAATTTCCTGGAAAATGACAGGAAAACAAAAGTGTCTGAATGGGCCAATTACTGGTGCTAACTGTTGACATTAGTTGTACTACGAAAATAGGTGGAGGAAATTGCCAATTACTTCACTGGTGAGGATAACATACACACACCTGGAGAGGAGCACAACACAGTAGGTGATCAAGGTAGGGTGGGTGGTATAGAGTGAGAGGTAGAGGGAGGCGAGAACAAGGGGTGTTGTAGATGGGAGGAGGAACGAGAGGTGGAGAGGTGACTGGAGGTTGTTTGAAAAAGGGGAAACGAAGGGAAGGGAAAGTGCAATAAAGGAATAATAGAAAGAGGGAAGGAGTGATAAAAAAGTGATTAAGGGAAGGATGAGGACGGAGAGGATGTAGAAAGGTAGGGATGAAGACGAAGAAGAGGTAGAGAGGGAGAGATAGATTGAATGAGGGATGGAAGGCTAAGAAAAAAGAAAGGGAGACATGAAAATGAAAGCGATGAGAGAGAGAATGGCAGACAAAGGGCAAAGAGGGAGCGACGAGCGGATAGAGAGATAAATGAAGGGAGAATAGGAGACGGAAGGGAGAGGAGGAGTGAAGGGCTAGCACTTGATCCTCCACAGTACCAAACTGGCACTACTACTACTACTACTACTACTACTACTACTACTACTACTACTACTACTACTACTACTCCTATTAATAACACTATCAATTAATAATACTAAGATAACTTGCGTGTGTGTCGGTCAGGGCAATAGTTCCAAGACCATGAAATCCTTGCTTATAAAAGGTACTACCCCCCGCCTCCCTTTATACATACAGTACGACAACATTTCCCACACTGTAAACACTACTACCGACCTACCAGACGTAAGATCCTCTCCAACCTGTATCAGTACTTACATAACGCCAAAAAAAAAAAAACACCGCTACACCCAACCAGTGATTTACAATCCAGGTTATAAATTAAAACATTCATTATATAATCCAAACACCATTAAACATAAGAAAATAACCGTAAATATGTTGTTCAAAATAGAGAAACAGCAAATAAGTTATCGTACTGTACAGGAAGACCAATAGAGCCGCCGGTTCTTCCTTTCCTCCCCCCCATTGTCCGTGCAGTCAGGAGGGATTGATCTCGTCTACCATATAAAAGAAAGTTTCTCCGGGTAAAGTCTGGATGGGTTGGGTTAGGTTAGTACCATCTCATCCTGATACTATTTGATAACCTAGATGGAGGTATGTAATTTCTATAATCATTTACTTACATACACACAGTACATACATACAGTACATACATACAGTACATACATACAGTACATACACACAGTACATACATACAAAAGTACATACACACAGTACATACATACAATACATACATAGTCTTATCAAATTCATCACATCATTATTTCATGCAAAGAAAATCCTGCCTTCCCTTGAAACGGTAATAGAAACGTGAACCAATGCTAACTAGCTGTTGTGTTGTTCATATATTTTTCTAGTGTTTGACAAAGACCCACACCCATGGCTAATCTCTAAGATCCAGGTACATGGCATCACAAGCAAAATTTTGAAGTGCATTAACAATTGACTCGAAGACAGGCAACGAAGAGTGGTTATAAAAGGAGGATATTCAGTTTGGAAAAAGTTATCTCAGTGGAGTACCAAAAGGATCCAACGTTGGGCCCACCCTGTTTATTATTAGTTTGGCAGCAACTGGTAAAAGTGTGTTTTAGTGTATGTATAAAGTTTTATGACTGATTTTACACAATTTGAGGATGGTTAATTCATATCCGCCTGGTACCACTTTCTCATCTTTGGTGAAATTGAGATATTCAAAATGTCATCCAAGATGGCAACCACTTACAAAAAAACCCCACCTAAATCTCAGCTTCTATTAGACAGTCACATTCACAGATAAAGATACATAAATACACACATATACACACAAACACTCCAACTTGTATATATAGATGAACATACATTCCCACTCACATACGTATACAATAGACACATATAAAATAAATAAAAAAATCCATAACAAGTGGGTCCCGCCCTCCCCTGTCAACATAAATCTCTTGTCAGGTATTATTTACTACGGTGCTGCCACCTAGCGACAGAAAACAGTAATAATAAACACACACAATAGAGATAATATACCGCCATCTATTGACAGCTAGGATCAATAGGGGAAGATACGGCTCAATCCTGCGATGATGTAGTGTAGGGAACTCTAGATTACATTGAAATTCCTGTTTGACGAGTAAGAGTCGATATTTTCGCTTGTCTTAAGGTATTTTTTACGTCGCAACTTGAGAGTATATCATTATTGATTTAGGACGTACTCCGGTCCCTTATCTTGCTACTCACTCGAAAAAAATGGGTGTGTGTGTGTGTGTGTGTGTGTGTGTATGTATGTGTTGTATCTACACTTAGTAGATACTATAGTACTAACTGGGAACTATAGTAACATTACGGCGACGTAGTGTGACTGGGACACTGAGCTCAGTTTAAGGTACATCTCCAGCCACCGTCTCGTATATTGGGATCGGTTATCGAGGTGTGGGAGTGTGATAAGACTCCCTCGCCTCCTTCCCCACTTCCTGAGTTATCACGTCGTCTCGCCACTCACTCCCTTTATCACGCAAGATCACTAAAGATGGGAGCACCATCGCCCACGGTTTTCTCCTAAGACTGCCACTAGATGCTCTTAACGACAGGTGTTATATTTCCAGTATATACACTTATATAGTTTATATAGTTTATAGACAAATACTTTTATTTAAGAAAGTTTCCTCCTATTACCATAACATCACAAGCACCGCCCCGACGATGCACCACAAAGTAAATTAAACAACAAAGAAAAGTAATATGCATTAAATTTTCCTAAAGTATTAATTCTCATCCCGTATGTTTTCTGGTCTCGCATAATGAACACAAAAACAAGAACACTATATTTTTTTCAAGGGAATTTAATAATAATAATAATAATAATAATAATAATAATAATAATAATAATAATAATAATAATAATAATAATAATAATATACAAAGAGTGAATCAAGCAGAAAATAAACGCTTTCCTCTTGTCCTTTACTCCTCAACCTGTCCTTCATTTCCCCTGCAACCACCTCCAACCCTCTCCAGCACTATACCTCCCTTAAACCCATCGACACACACACACACACACACACACACACACACGCACACACACACAATACTTGCTAATGTTCAGTGAGAACGTCAGTCTAAAGCAAATATTAGAGAGAGAGAGACAGAGATAGAGTGAGAAAAATAATGTTTCCTGTTTTTTTCTGGATTTAAATGTCAGTTATTCGGCTGTTTGGTTGATGATAACTGACAGAGGCTTCACACTGGTAAAGGAAATAATGGTCAAATACATATTTTGCACGAGTGACTGTCAGTATCATCAGAGGTGTATCAAAGGCAATGAGTGACAGGAGGGGATGTGTGAGCCGACGAACATCCACATAGAGATAACAATATTTACTCACGTTGGTGAATTTGTTGACTGGGCTATACTGTCTCGCTGACTGCATAACATTCCTCGATAATTAATTTACTGGGCGTAGACACACACACACACACACACACACACACACACACACACACACACACACACACACACACACACACACACACACACACACACACACACACACACACACACACACACACACACACACACACTAAAACTGGATGCTCGCCGATTAAGCCTTAACAAGCAACTGACGTTTTTGCCAATTGAGGATAAATATTAGTTTGTATTGCCACAAGTTAAGTGGTAATTTTGACTCTGTTTTATTTTAGTTGTTATTTACCATCGTAACATAGCCAAATTATACCCAAAGTAGGTTAGGTTAGGTTAGATTAGGTTGGGTTAGGTTAGGTTTTTATGCGACTGCTTTTTTATGTGTTATGATGATATACATGATCGTCTATAGTTAATCAAAAGTTTTAAAAAATACTTAAAAGTTATTGCATTTAAAAAAAAAATATTTAGAGTCAGATTATATACAATAGAATTAAAAAAAACTGAGACGTAAACATGAGAAGAAACAGAAGGAGGAAAGAGAAAAGAAGGAACAAGAGAGGATATAATAACAATAATAATAATAACAACTAATAATAATAATAACAATAACTAAAAAAACGAATAAATATAATACAAATATTTACACATACTGATGTAAAATCAAGACTGTTCATCTCACCATAGATACTGTACAGATGTAGAGAGGCTGTACTCCATCAAACGGTAGCGCCCCAACGAATGAATGAGCTATATATTTTTCCCCTTCTATTACATATATTACTCAGTCAGAAATAACCTCCTTAAACCGAAAAAAAAAAAACAATGCCCCTAAATTTACAAGTGGAATAAAGTGAAAAGTAAGTGAAATGTGGCATGTGATCACCGTAGACTTTTCTAAAAATTCTTGGGGGTGAGAGTACGGGAAGACCTTTGCTACAGTTCTCAAGGCCACGTGAGGTCCATTAAATATACTTCCTGAGTGAGTGGTTATTTTCAAGCTTTGTTTTATAACTCAGGGGTAATATAATAACGATAGTGTTGATGGTGGTGATGGTGATGATGATGATACCGGTGATGAAATATATTATGGTGACACTGATGATGATGATGATGATGATGACGATGATGATGATGACGATGGTTTTGATACTGAGGACGATGATATCTTAAACATAATGACGATAATAACTGAATCATAATTTCAAGCTATTTTTTATTGGCATTACAGTACTCTCCTTCCTTCCTTTCTTCCTTCTATCTCCCTCTCTTCCTCCTTCCTTCAACACACCTTTTATCACCCTCTATTCTTCACCACAGCTCTTATCACCATCTTTCCTTCTCCGTCCTTCCACACACATTTTATCATCCTCTTTCTTCCTCCTTCCTTTCACTTATCTTATATTACTTTCTCCTCCTCCTCCTTTCTGCCTTACCTTTTATCACGCTCTCTCTTCCTCCCTCCTTCCACTTTCCTTTTATCACATTTATTTTCTTCTTCCCTTCTTCCACACAGCTCTTATCACCCTCTCTCTCCTTCACCACAACTTTCATCACCCTCTCTCCTCCACCCTCCTTCCACACACCTTTTATCACCTTTCTTCCTTCCTTCCTCCTTTCACACAGCTCTTATCACCCTCTCCTCTCCTCCCATTCTCCTACCAACAGCTGAGAGTGACAACAGACATTCATGATGGCTGGAAGTTTTTGACCTGTATGCATTGTGTGACGATATATGAGAGAGCGGTCGACCAGGTGAGAAGCACGTAGGAGGGAGAGAGAGACAGAGAGAGAGAGAAGCCGATAGAGAGGCTGAGATGGAAAGCCCGAGGGAAAAGATAGTGAGAGGCCAAGGATGAGAGAGCGAGAAGAGGAATAAGATGATGGGTGAGAGGCCAACGGGGAGGCCGGATGAAAAGCAGAGGGATTTGCTGGGAGAGAGGCCGAGGAGGAAGTCAAGGTTGAAGAGGTCGGAGAGAGAGAGAGAGAGAGAGAGAGAGAGAGAGAGAGAGAGAGAGAGAGAATAATAGAGGAAGACGAGAAAATAATAATAGAAGAAAAATAATTTACATGAGGAAGAATCAAGAAATAGAAAAACCACAACAACAAAAACTAAAAGACCCAAGTATCCTTATGACAAAGAGAAAACAAGGACTGCTAAGACGAGCACACACACACACACACACACACACACACACACACACACACAAAGAGTCTTACCCGTTTTGGTCAAAAAAATTTTAGTAGAAATTTTTTGTCCTGTGGAAAATTTTAATTGTTCCTATTTTTGCCTTTTTCTCTGATTATACTATTTCACCTTCTATTCTTTCCATTTTTAATTATTCGTTTACCTAATTCTTCATTTCTTTTTTGTAATTGTTGTCTATCCGATTATCTCAACATCTTATTTGTTATTTCTCCATTTACTTTCTCTTTACTCTTTTTAAAGTTTATTCATGAATTAATGTTTTTATTTATATTATATTCTTCAATTTACTTATTAATTCTATTATTATTCTGGTTTAATTGCTTAACCATTTGCATAACTATCACTTTTTTATATATTTTTTCTAAGCGTTTTCGATTAATAAAGTTTTCCCAGCCTATATTTTGTATCTACACTTTTTATGTTCCAAAAGAAACCATTTTGGTCTAAAACTTCTATAGTGAAGTTGGCAACTTTCCCAACAGCTGGCGAAGACGGGAGAGATACTTGATTACAATGACATGTTCCTGACGTACTGAGTGCCTAAGGGGTGTATGGTGGAGGGTGGAGGGGTAGCCGAGATGGGAAGAGTAGATATATAGCTCGATGTACTGTATATAATCTGTACCTTCCTTATCTTATCTATGCATTAATCTTTATAATCACATCTCTAAAAATGTACTAATTTATTATGTAACTGCTTATGTTGTGGTGCTCGGAGTCTCTATGTTGGAGTATGAACAAGATGACTGGTTTTCTTTCCTTGAGAGGGTCACTGATCATCCTTAATAGCTTATTAAAGTACGATTAATGGATATCATTCTATTTATAAACCGGGGAGTTGAGGGCCCTCGCGGATGTACAGTATCATGCGTTTCACCATACTCATGTCCACAGTTCGCTCGGCACCTAGCTTTTTACTTTACTGTACATGTGACAGTCAGTGTAATGTCCACCTGAGTCTTTGGCTGCAAACTCACCTGTAAATGCTCTCGATCTTCCAGTATTTATAGAGACTACAAACCCTTATTGGACAAAGACAATAACATAAACAGCCGGCCATTACGTTGTGTTTGTACAGTTTAGTTAAGTCGCACCAACATCAGAGAAATGGCTTGGTAGCTTGGACATAAAAACAAAACGGAAATAAACTCGAAAATATACGACAGAGAAGATGAAATGTATATACACAATTCTTCAGATCTGAGAACGAATCAAGTTATACAAGTCGCCTGGTAAACTCACGTCATGGAAATCGATAAAAGTTTTAAATTGAAAGGAACATCAGATGACTCTACTTATTCCCTAGACTTTCCTTCTTCCTTTCATCATCTCCTTCTTAAACCTTCCTCCTCATTTCCCTTTTCTTCCCAATCCGTAACAACTGCCCCTCCCCATTCTAATATCTCTCCTCTGATTCACCTTTTCTCTCTCTTTCCCTCGATCTCCCATCCTCTCACCTCTCCCCTCTCCCACCCTCTTCTCATCCCGCCCCCCCCCCCTTCATTCCACCCACATCGTTCCATATTACTTTCCACAGTGTTGCTTCATCGTCATATCCGGCTGAGTGATAACGTAGCCTCTGGGACATTTCCTGTGAAGTTTTCATTTCCATTTTTGAGTTTTAACTTTTGTATTTCGCCTCCGAGTTTTACTTTTGAGTTCCACCTTTTAATTTTTTTTTCTGAAATTTTATCATTTATCGTCTATGTTTATTTATATTTGTTTTTTACTTTTAAATCTAACCAAACCTACCCTACCCTACCCTACCCTACCCTACCCTACCCTACACGACAAAGAGGACGGACAGACTGACAGGAAGATAGACAGGATACACAGACAGATTGACAGGATGGACAGACATATAGACAGGATGGTCAGACAGATAGACAGGATGGACAGACATATAGACAAGATGGGCAGACAGATTGACAATATGGAAAAACAGATAGACAGGATGGGCAGACAGATCGACAGGATGGACAGGCAGATTGACAGGACAAGTGCATAAGGAAGCCACCTGGAGACCTCGATTTATTAATAAACATATCGGCTGCCTTAACTTATCGAGGCCACACAACACATGACTTATACGGTCTATTTACATGTGTAGTTTCCACGTTGGCCTCACCCTAAGTGATCGATGAGGGTTGTCATTATGATGTTACGACCCTAAGTGATTAATGACACCAATGACCTGGTTTAGGGTCGTTATCTCCGCGCCTCATTTCACTCGACTGCGTCATACTGTTGGTTGGCTCTAACCCCCTCCCTCCTTCCCCTCCCCCCCTCTCCCCCTCACCCCTCCCCCTCGCCACGCTCCGGCCAGTGTTACAGGGAGGCTGAGGAGAGACCCGGCGGGTAATATAGCACTTTATTATTCAGATAAATGGAATATATTACCATGGCGTTTTGGAGGTAGATGGGATGATGAATATTGTTCTGGGTTCATTTTTAAACCCATATACTTCCAAAGGGAAAAAATTGAACACTAACCATTGACATTCGTTCGTTCGGCGTCAAACAATGTCTTCTTGAACAACTACTTGATAAATATCAACTAAAGTAAATAATTTTTGGGGAGACTTAAAAGTTTATCTGTATAAATGAGGTTGTTCTTCCCTCATAGAAATTAGGGATTAAAATCAAATAAGCTGCTTCTTCAGGTGAGTGTTGTAGGTCGTCTGGCTCTCTTGTTTTCTAGTATCAATAACGTGTAGTTCTGGCAGTGTGGTGGGACATTTAAAATAATTCCGTATGTGGTGTTCTATATTACAGTATTAGTAAAAATAAAAACTCAGTGATTTAGTGTTGATTTGTTTTCGTAATGCCTTTAATATTTTCAAACTACAAGTTATTTTATGTCATACTGAAATTTTAATGTCGATGCTATTATATGTCATGTTTTTAAGTCTTATTGAAAAAAAAAACATATTCACTTTTATAAAAGGTTTACGCTGATGCTCGACACTACTGACAAATTAAATTAATTAATCAAAGCGGCTAATAAAGGCAAGAAAGGGGAAAATTCGTAGAAATTCTTTAATTAGACCATAATGAATTGGCATCTATCCGTGTGTTGCGTCATGACTCCCTGAACATTATTAACTGTCTAATGAAATAGTGTATAAAATAAACTTGTGGCTACATAACACTGTAACCTCTTCAGCCAATTAAAATATTTAATTTTTGCCATGTATATTTTTTTCCAGCTGGAATCTTGTTATTACACAGGACCAACATAAGGTAGCCATTGTATACTAATCGACCTCATGCCCTTATACCACCGAGTTAACCTCACTTATTAAACTTAAATTACTACTGTGTCACACGGGAGTCATTATTTTTCTCACTTTGCACACTCAGGTCATTAAACACGTCATTTAATGATGTTTATATATCAAGAGGCACTTAAGAATATTGTTGAGAATACGCGTCAAGTGATTTCTATTTTTTGCATCGTATCCTCGGAAAGTCATTCCCTCTAAATAGCTTTCTAGAAGTCTTTCTTACCCTTTTAAGCTTCGTTTTTTTTATTCCCAGAGCCATTCTTTTTCCCAGTTTTTATATTTAGAAAGTCACAAACACAGGAAATAGTTTCAAGGATCGACAGATGACACATTTGTTTTGGTAATGGTGGTGGTGGTGGGTGGCTGTACATCTTTTTCGTGTGAGTCAGGTAACACATTTTTCAAAAGTTTTTCTCAGGAGAAATTATCCTAATTTTCTGTTCTGACGACCAACCGAAGCTCTTCTAACTTAACTTATCATTCCTTAAATAATACATACGAGGACCTACATATAAACCTACATACAGACATAATTGTATCCGAATAATTATACTCGTATCTAATAATATAATTCATACATTCTCACATTTTTGTCTATAATTCTGAGAAAATAAAGACAAGTGAACCCCCGATGTGTGTCGAGGAGAGTTAGGGTGAGCCACACGAGCTGAGAGTAATGGCTAAAATTTCCTGTGTCCAAAGATTAATGAATGGCTCACGGTTTCCAGCGAACGGTGGCTAATCGTCCGGGATACGAAGAATAGATCCATAATTTGCCTCGTTGGTTTCCTCCAAACTCATTACACCACCACAACAACACTCGTAGATCCCCCAAAGCAAAAACCAAAAAGACAAAACAGATAGAATTTTTTATGACTTAGACAGTGACAACTAATCTCTCTAACTTCAAATTAACAACAAGCTTAATAATATTCCTATAGATAATAGAACAAAATTAGTTATATTGTCTACACAGATTAAACAAATTATCAACACTATCCACCACCAACTCAAGTAAATTATATCGGTTAATAAATAGAGTAAAGAAAACTTAATAACTAATGAAAATAGAAAAGAAATGGTAAAAGAGCCGAGGTTGTCAAAGTTCAAGAAACACATAATATTACGAACTCTTATACAAACAAAATCCACTTTTTTATTACTCAAAGAATCAAGAATCGAAGAATAACAAAAGAAAAGGGAAATAAAAGACTGCACAATCTGAAAGTTATAAAGACGCCACAAACATAAATAAACGAGAGACAGCAGTAGAACGAACTTTACAAAGGTTACAAAAAACACCCAAAATATAACAGGCGGAAAAGCTGTATTTCTCACAGTTGTAGGATGGAAAACTGCAGACTTTACAGATAAATGGTGTTATTAATCCTAGTTCACCGTGAGTAATGGAACCTTCGTCAAACACTAGAGTTATGAATGATGCCAGACATGGTGATGGAGTGCTGAGGGTGCGACAAACAGCTGGTGGTGATGTGCGACAGTGATACTCACCCATGATGGTGGGGTGCTGAGGATGTGACAAGCAGCTGGTGGTGATGTGCGACAGTGATACTCACCCATGATGGTGGGGTGCTGAGGATGTGACAAACAGCTGGTGGTGATGTGCGACAGTGATACTCACCCATGATGGTGGGGTGCTGAGGATGTGACAAGCAGCTGGTGGTGATGTGCGACAGTGATACTCACCCATGATGGTGGGGTGCTGAGGATGTGACAAACAGCTGGTGGTGATGTGCGACAGTGATACTCACCCATGATGGTGGGGTGCTGAGGATGTGACAAACAGCTGGTGGTGATGTGCGACAGTGATACTCACCCATGATGGTGGGGTGCTGAGGATGCGACAAACAGCTGGTGGTGATGTGCGACAGTGATTAGGTGACCAATCAGCAAGCACTCCACCTCCATGCCAATTGTTTGCCCCACACAGAACTGTTATAGTCCCTAGTTTAAACTGATATGACTTGGTAATTCTAGAAAGAACTATTCCAACTTGAATGTTTAGTTAAAACTAAGTTTAATAACATGCCAGTCCCGGATTTCGGGTTTACTCCAGCATCATTAGGTGTGACTAGTTTTACCTGGTTAATATTGTACAACGTTTGTGCCTTATAGTTTTAAATAGTTAAAACTGGTTTTGACTTTTTCCGGGTTTTAAAACAAACACACACACACACACACACACACACACACATATATATATATATATATATATATATATATATATATATATATATATATATATATATATATATATATATATATATATATATATATATATATATATATATATATATATATATATATAATATGTTGTCACTGAAGATTTATATATATCAGATCAAGGTATATGAGTGTTGCATTACAGGTCAAACCATGGTTGCTCTACAAAGGTGAACTTAATTGTAAGATACTTTCTCTCCCCTACTGACTCGCACTTATAAATAACGTCAGCCCTACCTTTGATATTGTCCCCAGTGCCTCTGACAGTGTCCATTGCATAAGTGTTTCAAGGTCTCGCATAATGAGATTTATCTCTCTTGAGAGCATCAAATTCTTTGCTGTTTTTTCCATCTACACAGACAGCTCTATGTTTCTCGTCTCGTGTGTTATGACACAAACTTTCATATATCTTGGAACCTACCTTGTAATATGCAGTTCAAAGCACATATTTCCTCATTATGATACATGCATGTCAGAAAGTGTTTTTGGTTACTTTAACAAAAGCAATTTCAGAAAGCCATACTTTGTCTAACCTTTAGCGCAAACAATTCCGGATTTTTTTCCCTGTTATATGACACGAATAACAGGATTTTATAGAAGAAGTAACATAGGCAACTTTGTTTACCTTGGTTGGACTCCGTCTTGGAGTACCACCTGTATTTTCACCAGCCAACACGGAGGCCCGGTGAAGGTCTGCTACTGAGGTCTTTATGCTGGATATTGACACCCCTTACCGCTCGCCCTCTCAACTTAGTGTATCGTTTCAAAGTTCTTCGTTGTTTCTGGCGAGTATCAACTGTATTTAATGTTCGCTGTTATCGTGACACTTCGTTGTCATCCATCACCAGCAGTACGGCGTTCCATAACGATCATCATCACCTCTTCCCACTCCTTCATCCATCACCGCCTAACACCTCGTTAACTGTAGCACCATCATTACCAGCACCATCATAAGCACTAGCAACACCACTAACAACAACACCGTCACCACCTACCCCAGCTAAAATATCCCGACTACTGAACTCTGGTTATAAATACCCTTAGTGACCTCTACTCTGAAATCCTTTTTGCGCAACCGCTCACAGGATGAGTATAGGGTGCACAATAAACTAGCTGCTGTTCGTGGCAAAATTAAAATAATGAAAAAATTTAGCATCACTAATACCAATATCACCACCACTACAACCATCACCACCACAAACATGAACACCCAAAGTGCAATCACCAAGACTAACACCACCAACACCCCCTCTACCCCCCTCCATTATAAACATCTCATTGATCGCCCATTAGATAAAAATATACCCCATAAAATATCTCAGTGAAGGAAATACCTGGCCATGTAGAGTGACTGAGTAGCTGTGTCGACTATTACTCAAGGTTAGAGGTGATCTGATGGAGTCTTGGTGACTGATGGTGAGCGCCTTCCATCAGGGTGTCATATCCACTCCTCCTTACCCTCACTACACCACACACGGAGGAGAGGAAGAGGAGGATACACCGTGACCTATGACGTCTTTTGTCTCTTGTGTTTATGTTGAAATGTTCTGATTTTTTTTCTTTCGGTCTTTTTGCCAACCTCTCTCCCCCTTCCCCTCTTCCCTCTTCCATTCTCCTCCTCTTCTTCCCTCCCCCCTCCTCCCTCACCCTTTCCCCCCTCTTCCCTCCTCTCCCCTCCTCCCTCCTTCCTCCTCATAGAGACCTCGAGGTGGAGGAAGGACGAGAACTGATGCTGTCTGTTAATACGTTCTCCTGTCTCTGGTAAATTTAGGATCCCGCTCGATACCTTTTCATAGACTCAATGGATGGATTTCAGTTTTGGTGTGAACTTTTATGTATCATTAATAAGTTCTTGTGTGTGTGTGCGCGCGCAAGATGAGAGCATTGCTAAATCAAGTAAATTTCCAACTAAAGACAATCTAAGTGGCCGGAGCAACGAGTCATTTACAGAGATTCCGATTAATTTCTCAGTTCTGTATCGTTGTGTTGTCATAATAAACTCCATATCGTATATATACTTGGAGTTTCCCATTGTGAAAAAAAACAGACCTGAAAATCAATAAATAAATTCATGGTATCGAAAGGTCTCGAGCAAAAATCCGAGACCAAGGATATCCCAGACCGAGACCGACACCTGAATAAAAGACCTCTAGATCTCCATCACTATTACATACACATATATACAAATGCATAAACGTACATCTAGCATGAGCACACACCAGTTGCCAGGACCTGTTAATAAACAACACGTGGAGTGGTAATTGTTTCCTCTGATGCTGGAAATCTCATTTATCAGATTATCCCCTGCTGTATTTTGATCGAAACCGTCAACACAATTTATGCTTCAAACCTAGTGGTAGGTTCGTTCTGGCTGGCTTATTATAATCGAGCCAACTCATTTCGCAAAACTTCAACAATTTCTCTGCGGCTCGCTGACGTGGAACACATTTTCTCCTGCTTTTATGTCATTCATGTTTATATACGCATGTAACTGTCCCCTCACTAGTTATTTTGTTTATACACACGCACCAACCAACATACCTTTTCATTAATACGTTAAATAAAATATATATATTCACATTTCTCCCTATGACATCCTATTTATTTTTCAATCAGTGCTAATTACTAGGAATAATTACACATTTTAATAACTAAATGTTGGAATATCAAATTATGAAATCGTAGAATAATATCGAAGGATTTTGGTAAGGGAATTTTCTGTCACAGCGCCACGGTCACATTGGACGTACGTGTGTAGTCAACCAATTTCATCCCGACTAGATAATTTACTAAACGGTATTTACTAAAGCGAATTGTAAATCGTATATATTATTTATTATTTTGGTGCATCTTTTACTTTTTAGCCTTTTGTATTTTTATTGATTTGGTTATTCCTCCATTCTATCTCCCAATTATTACCTAGTTCTTATTATTCTTCCCTTCTTCAACGTTTCTCTTAAGTATTTCATCATTTTCTTCTTCCACACTCTTTAATCAACTTTCATCTCCTTCTTCTTCTCCTCCTTCTTCTTCTTCTTCTTCTCCTCCTCCTCCTCCTTCTCCTATTTCTTCTTCTTCTTCTTCTTCTTCTTCTTCTCCCTTCTTCTTCTTCTTCTTCTCCTCCTCCTCCTCCTTCTCCTATTTCTTCTTCTTCTTCTTCTTCTTCTTCTTCTCCTCCTTCTTCTTCTTATTCTCTTTAGTTATATATATTATCTCATTCTAATTTTTCTCTTTTGTGTCACTTTCCACGATCTTCATATTTCTTTCTCTTTCGATATATTTCACCTCAAATTTTACTACTTCATTCTCACATTGTCATTCACCTCCTCATTCTTCCTTCTCATTCTTTCTCACCCAAATCCTAAGACCACGTTAGTGTCCCATCTCTTCTCTTCCTCATTTATCTTTTATTTACTCTTACTCATTCTTAAAACTTCTCTCTCCTCCTTGGGTTTTCTCTCCCTCTTACCAACTTCTCAAGAGGGGGAAATAACAGGAGAATTGGACGTCTTTTTTTTATTACGTTAATATAAACAGACCAGTTTCTGAAAGAGCCGTGATAGAGGTTTAAAGATGGCCTGGCTGGGAAAAGTTGAGTTTATATGCCTGTGTGGGTATTATACAGGTCTTCACACACACGCAAAAATACACACAAAGAAACACACACACACACACACAACCACAGAGAGGGAGAAAGAGAGAGAGAGAGAGAGAGAGAAAGAGAGAGAGAGAGAGAGATCAAAGGCATAGGTACTGTGTTTACTTGTATAATATTGCATCCTACCAGACAATATTAAATAAAGTTCACTTCAATTTGCTCCCCCACTGACCTGACTCCCTCTGTGTGAATCTCTCTCTCTCTCTCTCTCTCTCTCTCTCTCTCTCTCTCAATCTCTGGTTCTCTCTGTCTGTCTCTTTCTCTTAATATATGAAAAATTATATAAATACACTACACAACCCAAAGGAAATACATTAATTATTACTCAGCCAGGTAAAGGTGATGGTAGTAAATACAATGCATCTCACTATACCTAAGCTATGAGTCTCCTCAATGATACATCAACATACAAACTCTTAGAAGCTGACACCTCATTACATATTTTAGAATTAGATATTAGAGTATAAAAGTTAAATATGTTATTATGGAACATCAAAGATCAGATTTAGGACGACGTGTGTAATGAGTTGTGTCCAGCTGGCATTAAAACAGTGGCTATGTTTAATGAATTTCTAAGGTTAGCGAGGTTGGTTATCCTATTAGGTTTATTATTTCATCTATAGACACTAGTGAAAGCAGTCTGAGGTAGTGGTAGGCTTAGGTTAGGTTAGGTTGGTTTCTGTCGCCAATATTTGTAACCCCCACAAAGTGTTGCTGTTTCGTAAAGTATCATTACTAAAGGTACTACATAGGTTTATAGTAATTATTTATTCCTCTCACACCTAATAAGTATTTTTAATTTACAACAAACATATCCTTGAAATCCTGCTAATATATAATGTGGTATAAGTGGTGACTTTATCCTTAACCTTTACGGAAAATATACTTAATTTGATTGTTTTTGTTTCAGGTAGGTGAAAGTTAACAGCTCTTGAGGGACCGTAACACACCACAACACATCTCACTACAGGTATGTCCAAGTCAGTTTTATTTATCAGTTATCATTGTTGTTGTACTTGCTCGGGAGTCTTGCGTCTCCACTAATTGAGTACAGTCGCCGTTACCTCCCGTGTTGTATAAGGTCACTCCGGGAAAATTTCTGAATCCAGTGATTTTCTAGACCTGTGACTTGCGTATGTCATTAATTCAATCAACTTCCGGAACTTTGAATTCCTTTACGCCATTATTACCAGACCATTTAAGTCATTTACCATTCCAGCATCATGCATCCACTTAAAACTGATACTGTAATATCGTCCAGTGTTTCTTGTCATTACCAAAGTTCAGGACCAGATTGAAGCTGAATCCAATCACATCTTGATCATCTTTCCTGGAACGAGGAGGACGTGTCTTAGTTATCGGGTTCTTCCTTTAATACATCCCTCCAGTTTGTTATGGTCTTCCTCTCGCATACGTTGGTAGTTATTTGAAACACAATATTACTTATGATTGTCATATTTTGGTTTTCAAATAATATATATCGTGGGGTGGGTGTTGTGGAGTAGGGTGGGGTGTTGTGGAGTAGGTTGGGTGGGGTGGAGTGGAGTGGGGTTGGGGTGAGTGGGGTTGGGTGAGGTCAGTAGTATTTTAGTCTCGTCTTCCATTCGTCCTTTCTGATTGGCCAGGATATATCTTAAACTTTTCACAAACTTTCTTCAAATATGGCATTGTTGAATTCCATGCCATTATCTGGAAGTAACACCTGTGGTGTAATAAAAGGGCAAATACCTCCATAAATACATGCACAACTGATTTTGCTGTTTTATCCTTGCGGTGCTAGACTACCGAAACAAGGAATGATCAACAGCAAATAAAACAAATACTGATATCCGTTTTTTTGCTAATAGAAGTTTCAATTAATCACCAAAATTGGGTCCTAAAGGAAGAATAGACATGGCTATATGGGAGCAGAACCAACATATTCCCTTATGTTTCGCACACGAAACTCAAGAATCAAGATGAGAATTAATGCCTGTCTCATTAGGGGCCAAAATTAAGTAAGTGTAAATTGTCTCAGAGAACATTTCTAACCCGGATGAAATGCATAAGGGTTTATTATGTGTGTAATGGTCATCATGTTCACCTCAAGAGTGAACCAGGGATTCGGATCTCGGCAGCGTAATGATGTTGAATTGACTTTATGTAAATTACAACTAAAAATTAATTTCTAGTGTTCTAAAAATATATTTACTATGGGACAGAAAAAATGGTGGAACTTAATTAGTTGTATTATCCTCTGCAACGAAAGAGCATAAATTGATCAGTTGGAAACCAATGCTTAGTTAAATTCTAAAAGGTAAATTAATCATTGATTGTAAGATTATGTAAAGTAAGGTTGTGAGAAGTTGATGAGTGGAGAAACATTGGAAATATGTATTGAGATTTCTAAAAATGTTGTAACTCCATGTATTGAGTAAAATCAGCTTTTATATCTTGGTAGAACTTTGTATGTTGTAATATATGTAATTTTCTCAATAAATAAGTGTAACATTAACTTTTTAAATGTTGATTTTAGATAGCTTAATGATTATAGCTATTTTGATATAAATGACTACCTATAAATAATACTAAGCACAACCTTATAAAGAGCGAGGTACTGGAAGGAAAGTTTTAGAAATTTTGGAGTGTTGTTAGGGGAGTGGGACAGATTATGTGAAAGTCCGGTGATCGTATAATGACCACAGTCATATATTAGTTAATGTAAAGTCAAATGATTTATTATTACGCTCAATAGCCCTATAAACATGGAGCTATAATTTACTTCTTGAGTCAAATTCTACTGGAGAGACGTCCGTTTTCACTGCTTCAGTAATATTGAGATGCCCATTGCTGCCATGGTTTCAAACACTTTAGTATCTTTTGTTAATGTTAATAGATTTAAATTTACGAATGAATGTGTGTGTTGCATTAAGCAACATGTCAGCTTTCAAATGAAACATTCAAGGTCCGTTGTGAGTGATGTGTTGAAAGCTTCAACTTCGTATTTACTTTTAATAAAATTCGTCATATGTCCTGAATTAGAGTTTGCAGTAGAGGCGATAATCGCATTCCCCCGTTCTGAGGACGAACGAAGCTTCCATTTTCCACTGAAGTCGATTGTTTTACCCCCAATTATCAGAGAATCTGATGACTGTATTGAAATTGTTTTCTAGTTTTAGATGAAAGTTATCTATCATTTGAAAGAAACATGTCAAATTTACGTCTCTAAAAATCTGCTAATGGTGAGAGAAGACACCTCCTTATCCTTTTTTTTATGACACTGTATGAAACAGTATACAGCCAGTGTTGACATCAATTTACTGATTGCACGCAAGTTGGAATACTGATTACTTGTGTTAATAGCTCAAGAAATCAATCTGACCCGGTGATATTACTGGCTGTCATGGTCCATTGTATACCGCAACTGAGTTAAATTAATATGTGCGTAAATGCGTTGTGTATAACTGAGCGCATGGGTGAGCAATCATTCTTCACCGACCTCTCAGGTATGTGCATAGTCCTCACACCCACTACATTAAGTGAAATTAACTCAGCTGAACTTTGTTGAATATATCAGCGTTTATGTCTCTAACCTGAAAGTTTATGTGCCAAGTGACAAAAGTAACGGAACCAGAAGCTCTGATGTGTAATGAACCATGCGTTCTTTGCTAGTGTTGATATTTTGATTTGAGATTCTCTTGATTCACCTTCACCGAATTGTAGCACTGTGTGTGTGTTAGGGACACTACCGAGTATCGGTAGCTGCCTGCAGGTGAGATGTGTGGGCAGGATATCTTTAATACAAAGAGATAAGATAGCGATGGAGTGATCGAGCTCTGGGGAACCAACCAAGGGAGAGTGGGGTTTCAGTGCCGCTGTGCTGTGGTGGAGTTTAGCAAGGCTGCCAGCTGAGCTGCATGGATTTGAACACCTTGTGCGGTGTGTGCCTGGTACCTCAACTTGATTGTGTGGGCTAAATAATGTTCTTGAACATTATTTTGATAATTATCGAATAGTAATTGTCTTTTAGGTTGAGTATTGCAAACCATAAAATATTATAGCTACTCAGTATTAAAACTTTTTACTGTATGCTACTGTAGTGGATTCTCCCTATAACCGCTTGTCGCTGAGTAGCCAGCGCCGCCATACATCACGGAGGTCAATCCAAGCCACGCCTACTTCCGCTATATAAGACCGACCTCGGTGACCTATATCTCTTTCTTCTAGCTACAGCCACAGCAAGCAATACCCTCCTCCAATCCCGTCTGGCGGCCCTCGCCCTGCCGGCGAGCAGGAGACCCACAAGCTGGTCCCCTCTGAGCACTCAATTAAACCGCCTTCTACATCAATACGCTAGTAACCACGCTGCCACGTCCCAGCACTGTTGCACTCAGTAATAATTAATACAATATGTATATACAGGGAGCACATTGTGAGTTTCTCCATCTCATCCTGAGTGTGAACCAACATCTCGTACCCCACACTACTCCTCCTTTTGCTGTCACCGGAATGAGAATGACGATCATCCAACCATGAGACCATGATAAGGAGTTATTATGATGTCATCTTCGTTGGTGAG
Source organism: Homarus americanus (assembly GCF_018991925.1). Classification (NCBI taxonomy): domain Eukaryota; kingdom Metazoa; phylum Arthropoda; class Malacostraca; order Decapoda; family Nephropidae; genus Homarus; species Homarus americanus. The sequence goes on along the minus strand of NW_024741901.1, from coordinate 22,282,029 downwards.
TTCTGGGTGACCAAAGAGGGCCGATACGGGGTCCGGCAGTGTCGTCCACAGATGTTGTGTACGTGTGGATGGCTCCATCTAGTGTGGGAGGGGTGGCGGCGGTGTCTTTCCGGTGTTGGCGCTTGTCTGCCTCGGCTTGCAGTCGGGCTCTTCCAAGTGTTGCAGGTGGTAATCGTTTCCCAGGTAAGGGGTCGATTTGGTACTTTTCAGGTTTATTTTAAGACTATCCTTATACCTTTCACTGCCAGTCAGCGTTATGTTTACTATTCGTTAGGGTGACTGTAAAGTAGCTGCTGGCAGCTCCACTGTCGTCCTTTAGGTATGGCCAGTCCAACGTTTTTGTTCATGGATAATGGTAGCCTCGATACCCTACAGTTGGTGTCAATCTCAGAATACTGGTATTTGTTCTCTTTGTCTACCCAGCGAACCCAGAGGATGCAAAAATCCTAGCAAGGAACTATACATTTTGGGGGTATATTCATAAACCCAGATCGCACGGCAATGCAGAGGAACAGCACAAGAAGATCTTGGAGTCCTTGAAGCAGAAGAGGAGGAGTCCATGAGAACGGGGACGGACGTACAGTACCTATCCTTTCTTCTGTTCTGGTACCGGCGCTGCCCTTCCCGACATTTTGTGATGATAAACGACGCGCTAAACGCTGCTGTGTTACCTGCTGGGGTGAACCTGCGCTCATGCGAAGAACTTCATAAGTGGTGGGTACAGTCATTCAGCAGAGAGTCAGACTGATGGTACTCACACCATGTAGTCTTTGCAGCCGCTGCATATGTTTTGGGTAACTATGTCTTCTTTTGACGTGGGGTTGGTAGTTGGATGTCTCTTTTCTTATTCCTGACACCACCACGCTGGAGCTGGTAACAAGAGTTCAATATGACCTTTTCTCTTAACAATGGGTACATACTACTACTTAAATTTGTTACCCGAATTGTTATTAGGGAACTCGTTGTTGCATTGGTGCTACAGGCGTTGGTGTCCTAGCTAGTGGACTACGAGCTGATTCTGAGAGCAATTTTATTTGCGTACTCTATGATCAAATCAATTGGTGCATAATACTCATTATCCTGTGCACGACAATATGTAGGGTCTCGAACTGTCACAAGAAAACTAACTAGGTCTAGTCAGTTTCGAAACATTCTTCTTAGACATTTTGTCATCATCATCTAACCACAGCAATCCACCGTGGGCCTGGCAAGATCCTCATATAAACATCACCAGCAATGGCAACACTCTTCAACCGAGAGTTTCTGCAAAACCGCACTCTGTCATAATGA